>NC_086453.1:383278120-383499341 GCF_028390025.1 Pseudophryne corroboree
ACCTGTCCCACATCATTACACCTCACCATACCTGTCCCACATCATTACACCTCACCATACCTGTCCCACATCATTACACCTCACCATACCTGTCCCACATCACTACACCTCACCATACCTGTCCCTATATTACACCTCACCATACCTGTCCCACATCATTACACCTCTACATACCTGTCCCACATCATTACACCTCACCATACCTGTCCCACATCATTACACCTCACCATACCTGTCCCACATCATTACACCTCACCATACCTGTCCCACATCATTACACCTCACCATACCTGTCCCAATCATTACACCTCACCATACCTGTCCCACATCATTACACCTCACCATACCTGTCCCCATCATTACACCTCACCATACCTGTCCCACATCATTACACCTCACCATACCTGTCCCAATCATTACACCTCACCATACCTGTCCCACATCACTACACCTCACCATACCTGTCCCCATCATTACACCTCTACATACCTGTCCCACATCATTACACCTCACCATACCTGTCCCACATCATTACACCTCTACATACCTGTCCCAATCATTACACCTCTACATACCTGTCCCACATCATTACACCTCACCATACCTGTCCCCATCATTACACCTCACCATACCTGTCCCACATCATTACACCTCTACATACCTGTCCCACATCATTACACCTCTACATACCTGTCCCCATCATTACACCTCTACATACCTGTCCCACATCATTACACCTCTACATACCTGTCCCACATCATTACACCTCACCATACCTGTCCCCATCATTACACCTCTACATACCTGTCCCACATCATTACACCTCATCATACCTGTCCCCATCATTACACCTCTACATACCTGTCCCACATCATTACACCTCACCATACCTGTCTCCATCATTACACCTCACCATACCTGTCCCACATCATTACACCTCACCATACCTGTCCCCCATCATTACACCTCTCCATACCTGTCCCACATCATTACACCTCACCATACCTGTCCCACATCATTACACCTCACCATACCTGTCTCACATCATTACACCTCACCATACCTGTCCCACATCATTACACCTCTACATACCTGTCCGACATCATTACACCTCTACATACCTGTCCCACATCATTACACCTCTACATACCTGTCCGACATCATTACACCTCAGCATACCTGTCCCACATCATTTCACCTCTATATACCTGTCCCACATCGTTACACCTCTACATACCTGTCCCACATCATTACACCTCATCATACCTGTCCTCCATCATTACACCTCTACATACCTGTCCCCCATCATTACACCTCTACATACCTGTCCCCATCATTACACCTCACCATACCTGTCCCCCATCATTACACCTCACCATACCTGTCCCCATCATTACACCTCTACATATCTGTCCTACATCATTACACCTCTACTTACCTGTCCCACATCATTACACCTCACCATACCTGTCCTACATCATTACACCTCTACATACCTGTCCTACATCATTACACCTCTACTTACCTGTCCCACATCATTACACCTCACCATACCTGTCCTACATCATTACACCTCTACATACCTGTCCCCATCATTACACCTCACCATACCTGTCCCACATCATTACACCTCTACATACCTGTCCCACATCATTACACCTCACCATACCTGTCCCCATCATTACACCTCACCATACCTGTACCCCATCATTACACCTCACCATACCTGTCCCCATCATTACACCTCTACATACCTGTCCCCCATCATTTCACCTCACCATACCTGTCCCACATCATTACACCTCACCATACCTGTACCACATCATTACACCTCACCATACTTGTCCTACATCATTACACCTCACCATACCTGTCCAAATCATTACATCTCACCATACCTGTCCCCATCATTACACCTCACCATACCTGTCCCCCATCATTACACCTCACCATACCTCTGTCCCCCATCATTACACCTCACCATACCTGTACCACATCATTACACCTCACCATACCTGTCCCACAACATTCCACCTCTACATACCTGTCCCCCATCATTACACCTCTACATACCTGTCCCCCATCATTACACCTCTACATACCTGTCCCCCATCATTACACCTCACCATACCTGTCCCCCATCATTACACCTCACCATACCTGTCCCCCATCATTACACCTCACCATACCTGTCCCACATCATTACACCTCACCATACCTGTCCCACATCATTACACCTCACCATACCTGTCCCCCATCATTACACCTCACCATACCTGTCCCCCATCATTACACCTCACCATACCTGTCCCCCATCATTACACCTCACCATACCTGTCCCCATCATTACACCTCATCATACCTGTCCCACATCATTACACCTCTACATACCTGTCCCACATCATTACACCTCACTATACCTGTCCCCATCATTACACCTCACCATACCTGTCCCACATCATTACACCTCACCATACCTGTCCCCCATCATTACACCTCACTATACCTGTACCACATCATTACACCTCACCATTCTTGTCCTACATCATTACACCTCACCATACCTGTCCACATCATTACACCTCACCATACCTGTCCACATCATTACACCTCACCATACCTGTCCACATCACTACATCTCACCATACCTGTCCCCATCATTACACCTCACCATACCTGTCCCACATCATTACACCTCACCATACCTGTCCCCCATCATTACACCTCACCATACCTGTCCCCCATCATTACACCTCACCATACCTGTACCACATCATTACACCTCTACATACCTGTCCCTATCAATACACCTCACCATACCTGTCCCACATCATTACACCTCTACATACCTGTCCCCCATCATTACACCTCTACATACCTGTCCCCCATCATTACACCTCTACATACCTGTCCCCCATCATTACACCTCTACATACCTGTCCCCCATCATTACACCTCACCATACCTGTCCCCATCATTACACCTCACCATACCTGTCCCACATCATTACACCTCACCATACCTGTCCCACATCATTACACCTCACCATACCTGTCCCCCATCATTACACCTCACCATACCTGTCCCTCATCATTACACCTCACCATACCTGCCCCCATCATTACACCGCTACATACCTGTCCCCCATCATTACACCTCACCATACCTGTCCCCATCATTACACCGCTACATACCTGTCCCCCATCATTACACCTCACCCTACCTGTCCCACATCATTACACCTCTACATACCTGTCCCCCATCATTACACCTCTACATACCTGTCCCCCATCATTACACCTCTATATACCTGTCCCCATCATTACACCTCACCATACCTGTCCCCATCATTACACCGCTACATACCTGTCCCCCATCATTACACCTCACCCTACCTATCCCACATCATTACACCTCACCCTACCTGTCCCACATCATTACACCTCACCATATCTGTCCCCATCATTACACCTCACCATACCTGTCCTACATCATTACACCTCACCATACCTGTCCCCATCATTACACCGCTACATACCTGTCCCCCATCATTACACTTCACCCTACCTGTCCCACATCATTACACCGCTACATACCTGTCCCACATCATTACACCTCACCGTACATAGGTTACAAGAATGCTCCTTGTATTGTACAGAGGGTACTAGAATGATCTGTGTATTGCAGAACATCTTGAACTGATGCAGTTAGCAGGAGTATATATCTTTTACTCCTTGATGAAGTCTGAGAGACGAAATGTGTTGGTCTATCATTACGGACCTCTAATGAAGATAAAATATATCTTGTCTTAAAAACATCGATTGCACTGCATTTTTAGGTTTTTGAAAAAAAAAGTATGTTCTTTAAAAAATCTTTTTAACCTTTTTGTTGTCATAAATAAATTGTATATATACTTTTATACACTGGGTATCTGATCCTTTTTAGCTGGAATTTTGTTGTGTGACACCATTGGTCGTTCATACCCCCATCCCCTTGTTCTATGTTAGATTCCTTACAGTGATTTACCATCTCTGTGTACCTGGGGGCAGCGGACGCCCTTACATACTGGGGAGGGATCGCTTTCATTTATTTTTTATTGAATTAATTTGTGATTTTACTATCTGAGATTATCAGGCTTTTCACAAGTGGCACAGTACTTTCCCATTGTATACTATATATATATATATATATATATATATATATATACATATACACACATACATACACACACAAATAGTTTATTTCTGCACATATATATGTACACGCCTTAGCATCAGTGGTTTACGAAGCGTGCAATCACTTTTTGAGCATGCGCAGTGCAAAGCTACCATGTGCTAACACTGGTCAGATGGGGCTGTTCTGGGCCGCACACGTGTCCGGTACAGTCACCTCCCTATAGAAAGATGTGCATCTGTGCAGCCGCAGTACACTGCAGACCGGTTTCTCACCCATGTGCACGCTGGCCACTGGGCAAAGCTACAAAATAATCCAGCAGCCGTCAGATTCAGGTAATAACAGCGGAGCGGTGCAAGGGCTGCACAGCTGTGTGAAATATTTATGAGTGTGTGGGTGTTTTGGGGTTTGTGTATGAAAGGTGACTAAAGTAGTAATTTGAGTGTTCCTGAAAACGTGTGTGTAAGTCAAACAATAAAAGGGGAGCTTCCCAGACACCAGCTGCCGTCCCCTGTTCATCAGCTCCGCTAAATCCGCACTCTAATACATATTTCATGGGTGACACTGCAGTATTGCACAGGTACAGTTACCAGCATGGCCAGGGATGCCCCTCCACGCCTTCACCACATGACAAGACACAGACCAATCAGGAGTGTGCATTCAGGGGTGACACTAGCACATCACACACACGCGGGGGTGATTTACTGCTATTGCGTTTATATCATTCGCCTTTCATGAGGACCCATAGACTTTTGAGGTTTTATACAGTTTAGACAGTGGATATGTATTACAGGAGTCTCCTTGTAGTGTAATCTACCTCTGTGATACATTATAACTTTACCTATTTAGGTTATTTCAAAAGTGATTGCATCCTACAAATCCAGCAATGCCAACAATGAACAATACGCCTCCCTAATTACCAGTCACAAAATAACCGGCACCTGTTAGTCACAGACTAATCTGCGGCTCTAGAACCTGTTTTTCACATCTGGCTTTTTTCTAATGAGTTTTTTTTGCACATTTATCAGCATATTGAGAATGCACTGGCCTCACCCTGCTAAATAAAGCTTACATTTCTGATAAAGCCATCACATTCCTTATCACACGGTCATAAGCAGCATTTAAAGAGGCACCAGTTCTCTAAACTTCCCCTGGAACTGATCTGTGGGCGCTGGGGACGTCTAGCGGCACCAGCAGTCAGGAACGTGCCGCAGCAAGGTCAGAGAAGCCTTCATAAGGACATGACCTAAGTAAGGAAAAGTTTCCTTTTTATTTAACAAGTTTTCTTTCTGTTCATAACAAAAACTTCAGCCTGAACTGTCCTAAAGGGGTTTCCCTCCTTTTCTTTAATGTGAAAACACTATAAAATCATATTTAGGGACCTGTCAGAGAGCAGGTAGGTAAGCTCAGAACAGAATCCACAGGCGCCGTGTCCTCTGCCATGAGTCTATAGAAGGAGATGCACGATGGAAGAGAGCAGGCTCTGTGCTGCTCTACTCCATTTACAGACAGGTGTTTTGGGGCACATGGGACAGTAGATATTAAAATTCCAAGTTAGGGAAGCAAGCGGACAGGGAGAGTCCTAGAAACTCGGACAGATGGGGATGTGGAGAGGTAGGTACACGTGTTGATAAATAATACAAGATAAGTATGACAGTGGAGAGGCATCATCCTAGGAAGAAAAACAGCGCTGGTTCTCAGCCAGGCAGGACAGTGCTGGAAGGTAGGGGCTCAGCCAGGCAGGACAGTACTGGAAGGTAGGGGCTCAGCCAGGCAGGACAGTACTGGAAGGTAGGGGCTCAGCCAGGCAGGATAGTACTGGAAGGTAGGGGCTCAGAGAGGATAGTACTGGAAGGTAGGGGCTCAGACAGGATAGTACTGGAAGGTAGGGGCTCAGAGAGGATAGTACTGGAAGGTAGGGGCTCAGAGAGGATAGTACTGGAAGGTAGGGACTCAGGCAGGACAGTACTGGAAGGTAGGGGCTCAGCCAGGCAGGACAGTACTGGAAGGTAGGGGCTCAGAGAGGATAGTACTGGAAGGTAGGGGCTCAGACAGGACAGTGCTGGAAGGTAGGGACTCAGGCAGGACAGTGCTGGAAGGTAGAGGCTCAGACATGACAGTGCTGGAAGGTAGGGGCTCAGGCAGGACAGTGCTGGAAGGTAGGGGCTCAGGCAGGACAGTGCTGGAAGGTAGGGGCTCAGCCAGGCAGGACAGTGCTGGAAGGTAGGGGCTCAGGCAGGACAGTACTGGAAGGTAGGGGCTCAGACAGGACAGTGCTGGAAGGTAAAGTATCAGCCAGGCAGGACAGTACTGGAAGGTAGGGGCTCAGCCAGGCAGGACAGTGCTGGAAGGTAGGGGCTCAGCCAGGCAGGACAGTGCTGGAAGGTAGGGGCTCAGCCAGGCAGGACAGTGCTGGAAGGTAGGGGCTCAGCCAGGCAGGACAGTGCTGGAAGGTAGGGGCTCAGCCAGGCAGGACAGTGCTGGAAGGTAAAGTATCAGCCAGGCAGGACAGTACTGGAAGATAGGGGCTCAGCCAGGCAGGACAGTGCTGGAAGGTAGGGGCTCAGCCAGGCAGGACAGTACTGGAAGGTAGGGGCTCAGCCAGGCAGGACAGTGCTGGAAGGTAGGGGCTCAGCCAGGCAGGACAGTGCTGGAAGGTAGGGGCTCAGCCAGGCAGGACAGTGCTGGAAGGTAGGGGCTCAGCCAGGCAGGACAGTGCTGGAAGGTAGGGGCTCAGCCAGGCAGGACAGTGCTGGAAGGTAGGGGCTCAGCCAGGCAGGACAGTGCTGGAAGGTAGGGGCTCAGCCAGACAGGGCAGTGCTAGAAGGTAGGGGCTCAGGCAGGGCAGTGCTGGAAGGTAGGGGCTCAGCCAGGCAGGACAGTGCTGGAAGGTAGGGGCTCAGCCAGGCAGGACAGTGCTGGAAGGTAGGGGCTCAGCCAGGCAGGACAGTGCTGGAAGGTAGGGGCTCAGCCAGGCAGGACAGTGTTGGAAGGTAGGGGCTCAGCCAGGCAGGACAGTGCTGGAAGGTAGGGGCTCAGCCAGGCAGAGAAATTCCTGGACTGTGATTGTGAGGGCGATTCTTATGCTGGACACTGTCAGATTGGGTTATTAGACAGGTCAGAAGAAATAAACAGGCAGGATAATGCAGAGGATGCCAGTGACATAGGGAAGATCCGGGGGCCAGGCTTATACAGGGAACCAATGGAAATATGAATATATCCAGGTAGCATAATCTGAGGACCGGAGTGAAGGATATTCTCACAGTGCATCCTGTAGTAGGCACCAAGCTGAGGGATGGACCTGTAGTGTCACATTATAACTACCAGTAGCAGCATGACTGTAAGATATAAATATAGAATACACGTGCCTATAGTATTTACCATCTTCCTGGAGCCACTCCCTGTATTATCTCATCTGCTGGCACACTGCTGTAGCCTCACCATGACTCCATAGAGAAAGCTAACTACATGCTACAGTTATCCCAGGTAAGAGAACGCAGCTGGGAGGTGCCAGGGAAATGGGTAAGGCTGGCTGCCGAGGTCCCAGTCGACACACAGAATAGAAACACACAGCTGACGTTACAGCTGGCATGATGCTACCCACAGAAACTCTACACAGCTGGAGTCTCAGCTGGCAACCAGAGGGCACTGCTTCAGGGAAGCCCGCAATGATATGGGCATCCTTCCTAAACCCCAGGGCTGGTGTCCAAACCTCTCGGCTCCTGCAAGCAGCTTGTGTCTCCCTGCACAGACCATGTGAAGCTCTGAGCTCTATCCCTACCAGAATACACTTTTATTGCCCCGGGTGACGCGGGATTTATGTACTCCCAAATTTATTATTTTTAATTATTTTGATTTACAAAAGTGCACAGCCATTAAATCTGTATTCAATAAACTTGGTGCTACAACACTTAGCAGTAAGACGGAGAAGCCCCTAATAGAAGACCGTGATTGCAATTCTCACACCCTGTCTGCCCTCCTCCCCCCTCATTACTGTGACACTAGCACACCTGGAAGGCCCTACCTGTCCTCTCACCAGGGTCAGACCCTGCGATAAGCTCCACCCTAGGGGGAGATCAGAAGCGGGTAGCACGTCTATCCTCACCTGAGTACATAAGGGGGGGGGGGTCATTCTGAGTTGATCGCTCGCTAGCAGATTTTAGCAGTCGTGCAAACGCTATGCCGCCGCCCACTGGGAGTGTATCTTAGCTTATCAGAAGTGCGAACAAAAGAATCGCAGAGCGGCTACAATTTTTTTTGTGCAGTTTTAGACTAGCTCCAAACCTACTCCTAGCTTGCGATCACTTCAGACTGTTCAGTTCCTGTTTTGACGTCACGAACACGCCCTGTGTTCGGCCAGCCACGCCTGCGTTTTTTCGAACACTCCCTGAAAACGGTCAGTTGACACCCAGTAATGCCCACTTCATGTCAATCACTCTGCGGCCAGCAGTGCGACTGAAAAGCGTCGCTACACCTTGTGCGAAACTACATTTTTCTTTGTACTTTTACGTCGCGCGTGCGCATTGCGCCGCATGCGCAGAAGTGCCGTTTTTTTTGCCCCATCACTGCACAGCGAACGAAAGCAGCTAACGATCAACTCGGAATGACCCCCAATGTCAACTGATGAACTGCATTCTCATAAATACTTTTATCCCAGGGTTCCTTGTTCCAAATGGCTCCCGCAGAGCGGTGGATTACACAAGTCTTTCTTCCAGGACACACAGGCAGCCAGGAAACACCTTCCCTATAGTGACTTCTACCCAGAATTACCCGGGGACTGCTCCCTGTCCCTTCAGTCTGGGTCTTTGGGAGTTACAGGAAGAGACCAGGATGTTCTGCTGCTCACCTCCCCTATCACAGGCATAATGCGTACCTGCGATTGGCAGTATTGGTAACGCTGTGCGATATATGCCAGGCTGAGGAACAAGCAGGGTAGCGGGTTATCATGTGTAGTGTCTGGTCACGCACACCTGCATGGGGCAGGTTATCACTCTATGGGCGGCGGCTATCCGATCACAGAGGCGTGATCAGATCTGAATTAGGCCCTATGCCCCCAGAACACTGCCTGCCTTAGGCTGATGCCTGATCAGGGCCACTTATTGCATTACACACTATCTGCTTTCCCAGCAATTTACTTAGCAGTACAAGAGGTCTGGCTCACCACCAAAGTTTACCCGTGCAAAAGCAACTTTATGTTGCTCCATCTTAATCAATTAATGAGTAGTGCTTCATCTGCAGCCGTCCTATTGCAGCCTTGCACCAGCTGTATCGGCTATTGAGACAACAGAGCCTTATTATATGGCACATCAATTATTCACGCCTGTTTCCCACAGAGCATTTGGATCAGGAAGATTGGACATGACGAAGTAACATTCGTCTCACAGGCTTTTCTAGTGAGGGTACCGAGTTCACACTAGATATTGCCCCAGAATGCTCGAGTGGACTGTGGAAGAGTCCTGAGTGACAACAACAGGCTTGGGAAGTTCAAGGTCACGGAAATCACTTGTTTGCCTTTCAGCCATGCTGGACGCAGGAGAGAAACGGTTATAAAAAGCCACCACATGTCATCTACACGGAATAATCCACTCTCTCCTGCTATTAGCTCCATGAACATGCTGCATTGTCCAGGGGAGACCAGCCCACTCCCCACCAAAATCACAATGACCCGTGTAAAGCAAACGTCCTAGAGTTAGACTGATCGGATCTACACAGGCTGGTCAGGCCGCCACATAGAAAGCACCTGCAGGCTACCTGGGTCCAAATCGCCACGGAGGTGGACAAAGGAGCCACGGGAACGGTCAGATTGCGGGAACGTATCTACAGACGTCTCTCTGACTATTACAATGTTTTCTAAGACGGACAGATAAAAGTTGTGACTTTTAAAAAACGATACATTGTATAAAGTGACAGCAATCCAGTTACTGGACATGAGCTGTACATAGCGGATGGCAGCCCTGGAAAAGGACAAGGAGCGATCATCTATAAATACAAGAGGCGGGAGTGAGCCAGGCTTTGTGTTGTCTCGTGTCAGCGCGGCTGCTGGTGTGGTATGGGGGGGAAGCTGCCTCCAGTCACACTGTCTTGTCAATAAATTTTGTGTTCACTTGCTTTGTGACAGGGATTCATTCCCTAATATGGGGATGCCAGCTTTCTGGGTTATTTCCAGTCTGTGTGATAATGCTGCCTGGATGCCAGCGACTGCTGAAGTTCAGGATTCCAAAAAAACTTAAACAGCAGGACAGTGAAAGACAAGAGCGGGAGGGGGGAGAGGGGCAGGGAAAGGACACCAAAATATAGCTTGGCAAGAAAGGTGCACACATGTGGGGAGGCCCCAATACAGGTCTGGGGCATAAAACACTGGCGGAGACCCCAAAGTCACACACAAGTACCTGCAAATGAAGAGACTCTTGCTGGAGAAACTATAGATTTGGAAGCATAAAATGACAAACACACAGATCTGACGGCATACATCTACTAGTGCCTGGCAGTCACAGTGTTAATATGTTTCTATTCATTTTCCTGCCTTGGTCCCCCTCTCCTGTACCAACATTCTCGATGGCTTCCATCACCTTCCTCTCCCCCGCCCCCTGATCTTAGGAAAAAACCCATCAAAATAACTATTTTATGTCTCCAAATATGCAGATCATTTTGTTTAATGAAAGATGCTTGACGTCTGCGATCCAATTAATATGCAAATGCGGGCAAGGATTTATTTGTGACATTCTGTCTGGGTGAGAGAAAACAAAAAAGGCCCGTTAACCAAAACACTAATTGCTGTGACTGATTGTCACATATCATCATTTTCATTGGAGCTCCACAATCCCTGGCTGGGGAGAAGCTGGGAGCTGGGACTCAAGGAGAAACAGGGCAACGGTCTCCAGCACACCAGTCAGCAGGGGAAATGTCCCAGGGGGCCAGTACAGGAGCCTTGCAGCCTTACCACAGGGACTGTAGGGAAGTCCCAGCTACCTGGGGCGCCACAGCCGCCTCCAAATCCACCCTCCACAGCTCAGACACAGAGCAGAGAGGACTCAGTGACAGCACAGCCTCACCGCTCCCTTCATAGGCCACACTGCTGGCACAGACCCCACCATTCGTGTCCCTTCCACTACAATGGAAAGAAGTGTGTACAGTGTGTAATGATAAAACGTCACCAAGTACTGTGCACACCAACAGTATTCCTCCTAATCCAGTGTATGTGGTCATTATACTGTGCCATGGAAACCGTCCACCTATAGTAATTCAGCAGGTGTGGCCTCTGGTAACAACCCCAAAAGGTGCACAGTAGCATTTATTTTTTTATGCGGACTGATCTTATTCTGTATATATACACAGATATACAGTACCACGTTATCCTGACTGCTCTTACTGTATTTAAACACAGCTTCCCAGTACCACTTCTCCTTTATACGGACTGATCTTATTCTGTATATATACACAGATATACAGTACCACTTCTTTATCCTGACTGCTCTTATTGTATTTAAACACAGCTTCCCAGTACCACTTCTCCTTTATACGGACTGATCTTATTCTGTATATATACACACAGATGCACAGTACCACTTCTCCTTTATACTGACTGATCTTATTCTGTATATATACACAGATGCACAGTACCACTTCTCCTTTATACTGACTGCTCATATTCTATATACACAGATGCACAGTACCACTTCTCCTTTATACGGACTGATCTTATTCTGTATATATACACAGATGCACAGTACCACTTCTCCTTTATACTGACTGCTCATATTCTATATACACAGATGCACAGTACCACTTTTCCGTTACACTGACTGCTCTTATTCTATATATGTATATACACAGATGCAGAGTACCACTTCTCTTTTATACTGACTGCTCTTATTCTGTATATATACACAGTACCACTTCTCCTTTATACGGACTGATCTTATTATGTATATATACACATCTGCACAGTACCACTTATCCTTTACACGGACTGCTCTTATTCTGTGTATATATACACAGATGCATAGTACCATTTTTTTATACGGACTGCTCTTATTCTGTATATAAACACAGATGCACAGTACCACTTCTCTTTACACCGACTGCTCTTTGAAATATATACAGCTGCACAGTACCACTTCTCCTTTACCCTGGCTGCTCTTATTCTGTATAGATACAGCTGCACAGTACCACTTCTCCTTTACCCTGACTGTTCTTATTCTGTATAGATACAGCTGCACAGTACCACTTCTCCTTTACCCTGACTGTTCTTATTCTGTATAGATACAGCTGCACAGTACCACTTCTCCTTTACCCTGACTGCACTTATTCTGTATAGATACAGATGCACAGTACCACTTCTCCTTTACCCTGACTGTTCTTATTCTGTATAGATACAGCTGCACAGTACCACTTCTCCTTTACCCTGACTGTTCTTATTCTGTATATGTAGAGCTGCACAGTACCACTTCTCCTTTACCCTGACTGTTCTTATTCTGTATATGTAGAGCTGCACGGTACCACTTACGATAGAGATAGATAGAACTATATTATTCTTGGTACCTCCTCCTATGTGATGTGCATCAGCCATAACATTACAAGTATAACATTACAAGCACAGGCAGGTGAAGTGCTGGTTACAATGACACCTGACAATGGCTGGGATATATAGGGCAACATGTGATCGGTCACTTCCGGGCCAGCGTAAGGATCTGAGTGACTATGACCAGGGGATGGGTCAGAGAATCTTCATAACGGCAGCTCTTGTGGGCTGCTCCCGGTATGCTGTGGTTAGTACCTACCTAACCTGGTCCAAGGAAGGACAATAGGTGGTCTGTCGCTGACCCCTGTCCCCCGGTGAATATTCCTACACTGGGCACATGAGCAGCAGAACTGGACCATGCAGCAGAACTGGACCATGCAGCAATGGTAGGTGGTGGCCTGGTCTGATGCATCACGTTACATCATGTGGACGCCCGTTACCTGGAGGACGGATGGCACCAGGATGCACTATGGGGAGGAGGAAGTGATGATCTGGGCAATGTTCTCCTGGCGTTCCTGTGAATGTTACTGTGACAGGTAAAAGCTACGGCTTTACCTATCAAGGTGCTGACTTCCCCAGATCTCAGTCCGATGGAGCATTTGTGGGATGTGCTGGAAACACAAGTCCAAGCCATGGAGGCTCTACCTCGCACCTAAGGACTTGAAGGATCTCAAACTGGGTGCCGTGACTCCCTGGGGTGCCCAGGGTTGGTGGTCCGGGACCAATTAAAATATTAATGGTACGTATAAGAAGCAAAAACCAGAGCTAGAGGCTTCCAATCATAACATATGTGGCCAGACAGAAGTGACTCCTGCCCCTCACCACACAGCTGACTCTACCGATGACATAGAACACAATTTACTTATTATTTTTTTCTGAATTTCTCAATAAGAAACTTCTGACCAAGGAGTGACCAAATTGCCAGATACCACAGGAGACTGGCAGAGGTGTTGAAGGGTCCCGGCCTTGTCGGGTCAGAGCTGTTCTGGTGACATAAGGGGGACTTAATGTGTGACATAGTGAGCTCTGTCTGTGACGGATACTGAGGGGCCGCCAGGTCACATACAGATGGGAAACGCTGTGATCTGATACAGAGAAGCCCCCATAGGCAGCTCCCTGCTCCGCTGTCTGCTACAGAGGCGTCTATCTGGCTTTAGGGAAACCCTCCAGGAGCTGGACAGTGTGATGGTCCAGCTTCTGCAGAGATGAAGAAAGATTAGATGGATATTACTGGGAAAAGCAGCTCCCTGTCATCTCACTATAGTGCGTGTTTCAAATTAAATTCTGGTTTTCTTGAGTTCAGCGGATTAAAGTTGAAATAACCTACAAATTACTTAATGTGTTGTAAATCTTTGGAAATGAAGGTTTAATGTGCAACACATGTCAGAGGGGACCAGAGACGGAGAGGGGAGAGAATTCCTCTTCACCGCGACACCATGGAGGAAAAATGTTTCTACCCAGCAGAACGCATCTAGTGCAACGTAAAGGCCTGATGTACTAACAATAGGAGATTCAGGTAACTGTAACAACGTGTCGTCTTCTTCCCAAAGGAAGCGTTAAGGCGTTTGTATTTAGAATGCAAGCTCAGTATTACAGGATCCTACTACCACATGAAAGAAGCCTCATCCACTAAGACACAGCTCGCCAGTATCCACCCACAGACAACTATTATTCCACCAATAAACACTGGATGTGAACAGTGGGATCACAATGAAGAGAAGGACGCCTCTGTAAGTGCTGTGCGCAGGTCTCCCAGGCTGCACCGTGCGTGGTAATAACGGAATGGGCGATTCTGCGTGATGTACGGGACAGCTACATAAACTCAGACCACAGACTTCTCCAAAATACCAAGATTTTAGTGGCTCTTCAGTCACAGGGTAAGTCAGTGGTCAGGGAACAGGGGTTAAGTTACCGTAAATGGGTTACAAAAATGAAATTCCTGGGGGTAACGGACGGTCGCGCTGCCGTGACACAGCACTAGCCGGCTCACGATGGGACGTGCTGACATCACACCGCACTGCCTCCTGCCGCCCTGTGCTGTGTTCCTGGCTCCCTCACGCCCGCCTGTCCTGCGCTGTCCTGTCGGCCCGCCAACCCACACACAGAACTTGAAGTGTTCTGTGGCTGACCGCTGACGGAGTTCCGCAGGATCAGACAGTGGCCACATAACAGTGGGAAATTCCCACTGACATTACTGAGGTGAGAATGTGACCATCTGTCTCCTAAACTTTGTGTCCCCCCCCCCTCCCTTATCCCCGCATCCATCTTTCTTACATTCATTCTGGGGAGAAAGTGTTAATTAACCCATTCATTGCCAAAAAAATAATTGGCGGAAATATTATTTAAAAAAAAAAAAGGATAATTTTATATATATATATATATATATATATATATATATATATATATATATATATATATACACACACACACACACACACACACACACACAATCTCAGAAATGCCATATAAACAGTGATAACCAGTATATATGCACAATAATATATGATTTCCTTCCTTTCAAATCAAGGGGGTAACGTCGGCGTATCTAAATATATTTTGGGGTAAAAAAAAAAAAAAAAGTTCCCTGACCCCTGGGGTACGGCATTGCTGCTACACAATTACGTTTTCTTATAACAATTTCTTAACAGACCGGTTTAAAAGAAGAAAAAGAAAGAAATACGTGTGACGCCCGGGACTTTATATTCACTTTCTGGAGAATCACCCGAATACATACCATATCCCAGCAGTCACTATGGCGACGTCGGCTTCCTATCTGCCAGAATCCCGGCAGTGAGCCCCCTCACCACGCTTCAGGCCCGGTGGCTCACTTCAATCACCGCAGGTTCTATTCCCCTGGACCCATCAGCCGAGTGGGAATACCAAGCGTTTGTCAGGATTCCTGGGGTCGGTAATTCAGTGGCTGTCCGGATTCCGGCGTCGGTCTCCTGAACGCCAGGATCCTGACTACATCCGGTAATAACAATTTAATAAAACCAATATCCTATGAAATAAACAACAGACAACATGAATTCATGTCATTTAAAAAGGGAATAGTTTACCCTAGATACTGGGTCAGGACATGTCTCAATGATGCAGTACAAGGAATCTGTTCCAAATGGTGCCCTTCATTATAGTCCAGTAGCAAGAGTCTCTTATGTAAACTGAGAGTCCAATTTGTTCTTTGCGTGCGCAGTTAGAGAAATAAGCAATGGAATTAGTTCCGTATGGTTAATGGGTACCTCATGCAACATGGTGTTTGGATGATGCCTCTCTGAAAACTCCTCTGATTGACTGGCAGATGGCAAGTGCTGGTTCGGATCCAAATAAAAAGTTGTCCTTGTCCAGTAGATAGCACCTGACGCGTTTCACTGCATAAAGCTTGCAGCTTTTTCAGAGGTCAAATTGATAAATTTGGTGAAAGTATCATTGTTCTTTCCTATCTGAGCGCAGCCTTCCTGTTGTTGTCTCTTTGTTACAGTGGGACTGACTTCCCTCTAAATTCAGCTGCAGCTTAGTAACGCACCTCATTCTTATAGCGCCCAAATACCTCTGGGTACACCCTATTTCTGCATCTGGTAATAAACACCAATGCATACTGAGGGCGCAACACCAGCGAGACCAGGGACAGAGATCCCGCCTACATGTATAACATTCCCATCGTATGTCATCTCCCCGCAAGGTGCACAGGACTATAGACACGGAGAGCCCCAATAGCCAACCCAATTATCCCTTTATTTCTGTCACACGTGTGATTTACTCCTCAATTACCTGTCCTTATTCTATATATATGGGCATGTGCACAGTGCCACTTCTCATGTACACAGGACGTAAGCTTTATTCTGTATATATGGGCATGTGCACAGTGCCACCCCTCATGTACACAGGGTGTAAGCCTTATTCTGTATATATGGGCATGTGCACAGTACCACTTCTCATGTACACAGGGTGTAAGCCTTATTCTATATATATGGGCATGTGCACAGTGCCACTCCTCATGTACACAGGGTGTAAGCTTTATTCTATATATATATGGGCATGTGCACAGTGCCACTTCTCATGTACACAGGGTGTAAGCTTTATTCTGTATATATGGGCATGTGCACAGTGCCACTCCTCATGTACACAGGGTGTAAGCCTTATTCTGTATATATGGGCATGTGCACAGTACCACTTCTCATGTACACAGGGTGTAAGCTTTATTCTGTATAGATGGGCATGTGCACAGTGCCACTTCTCATGTACACAGGGTGTAAGCCTTATTCTATATATATGGGCATGTGCACAGTGCCACTTCTGATGTACACAGGGCGTAAGCCTTATTCTGTATATATGGGCATGTGCACAGTGCCACTTCTCATGTACACAGGGTGTAAGCTTTATTCTGTATATATGGGCATGTGCACAGTGCCACTTCTCATGTACACAGGGCGTAAGCCTTATTCTGTATATATGGGCATGTGCACAGTGCCACTTCTCATGTACACAGGGCGTAAGCCTTATTCTGTATATATGGGCATGTGCACAGTGCCACTTCTCATGTACACAGGGCGTAAGCCTTATTCTGTATATATGGGCATGTGGACAGTGCCACTTCTCATGTACACAGGGTGTAAGCTTTATTCTGTATATATGGGCATGTGCACAGTGCCACTTCTCGTGTACACTAGGTGTATGCTTTATTCTGTATATATGGGCATGTGCACAGTGCCACTTCTCATGTACACAGGGTGTAAGCCTTATGTATATATGGGCATGTGCACAGTGCCACTTCTCATGTACACAGGGTGTAAGCTTTATTCTGTATATATGGGCATGTGCACAGTGCCACTTCTCATGTACACAGGGTGTAAGCTTTATTCTGTATATATGGGCATGTGCACAGTGCCACTTCTCATGTACACAGGGTGTAAGCCTTATATATATATGGGCATGTGCACAGTGCCACTTCTCATGTACACAGGGTGTAAGCTTTATTCTGTATATATGGGCATGTGCACAGTGCCACTTCTCATGTACACAGGGCGTAAGCCTTATTCTGTATATATGGGCATGTGCACAGTGCCACTTCTCATGTACAGGGTGTAAGCCTTATTCTGTATATATGGGCATGTGCACAGTGCCACTTCTCATTATGTACGCAGGATGTAGTGGCTGGGTGTGAGATTTGGGTGGACCAGGTTCTATGCGGTTGTAAATGTGAAGTTGTGCACAGTACTGCTCCTCCACATATGTACGCAGGATGTAGCGCTCAGTACCTGTTCTCACCATAGCATGTGACAGCCCTAAACACACGCAAACACTAGAGGAGCCAATTATCCTACCAGTATATTTTTGGAGTGTGGAAGGAAAGCCACGCAAGCACGGGGAGAACATACAAACTCCACACAGTTAGAACCATGGTGGGAATGGAATTCATGACCTCAGTGCTGTGAGGCAGTAATGCTAACCACTACACCATCCGCATTCCCCTGTATATACGGCCACTGAGCAATCTATATATATGAGTACGCCTTGTAGCACAGCGATGTAAGAACAAGGATAGGAATGACCCCTACCATAACTCAGCAGTGAGGAACATCTCCTCAGGTGATAGAAGGATACGGCTGGTTAGCTACAGCGAGACCTCTCTAATAATACCTAGCACAGTACTCCCGTCTCTGGCTGGCATTTGTAGTTCCACAGATCCATTGATAACACCCCATTATCACAGCCCAGCAAGCTCCTGTGTTACTGACACTGTACGCTCGCTGCAGCTCCTGGGTGGCTAATGCTGACAATGAGCAAAAGCAGAAATAGAGAATGTTTTATGGCGGAACTGATGGATTGTCCTGGTGCTGAGGTACACATCGTCCTCCGACAGCAGAGACAAAGTTTGGAGGGGTGTTAGGTGAACCTGGCGGCTGTAGCGGCCTGTGGTGCTCACAGTGACAGAGGGTACAGCAGTGTCCAGGACTGCGCTGGGACAAGCAGATGGCTACTCGCCATCCGCTGGAAACTTGTACATCAGGCGCGAGGGACTGGACAAGATAGAGAAAGTTTATAATGAAGTCCCTGCAATGGGAGCACACACCTGTTTATATTCAGAGTATACTACCAGCGCTCCCCGGGGTGATAATCTGCAGACAGACGGTCACCCTATCTGCGTGTGCCTGCTCTTCTCATTCTCCGCTCTCCCTTCTCTCCGGAGCGGCTTGCATATGCTTCTAGTTAAGCTCCATATTTTTCCTTGTCAATAGAAACCTCACTTTCCTCGCTGCCAGACGCTCTACAGATTGCTCTGTTGGCTCAATTTCTTAGTGGATTTTCTTTTTTTTAAACCCCAAAAAATGACATTTAAATTAATTTACAGCCACAACAAAAAGAGTTCAGAATTTTAATGGTGTTGTAAGTAATTTTTACCTAATCCGCTCCAGATTTTGGCATTAACCTCAGAAATAGAGTTCATTTAGCTACTAAATTACAAGCTTTGGACTGATATACTGCTGGGAAGAGCCCAGATTAGAGCACCGGATAAATAGCGTCCAGCCACCAGCAACAGCTCCAGACTGTGCTACCGCATTATGGCCCTCATTCCGAGTCGTTCGCTCGGTATTTTTCATCGCATCGCAGTGAAATTCCGCTTAGTGCGCATGCGCAATATTCGCACTGCGACTGCGCCAAGTATCTTTGCTATGAAGATAGTATTTTTACTCACGGCTTTTTCATCGCTCCGGCGATCGTAATGTGATTGACAGGAAATGGGTGTTACTGGGCGGAAACAGGCCGTTTTATGGGAGTGTGGCTGAAAACGCTACCGTTTCCGGAAAAAACGCAGGAGTGGCCGGAAAAACGGGGGAGTGGTTGGGCGAACGCTGGGTGTGTTTGTGACGTCAAACCAGGAACGACAAGCACTGAACTGATCGCACAGGCAGAGTAAGTCTGGAGCTACTCTAAAACTGCTAAGTAGTTAGTAATCGCAATATTGCGAATACATCGGTCGCAATTTTAAGATGCTAAGATACACTCCCAGTAGGCGGCGGCTTAGCGTGTGTAACTCTGCTAAATTCGCCTTGCGACCGATCAACTCGGAATGAGGGCCTATATACACACACATTATATAACAGGGTCAGGGGAACAGGTACCATCTCCTGGGGTAGGTGGCAGCAGCTGAGAGATCACACAAGTCTGTTTGGTGTAACTAGCCTCAGCCAGTTTTATTGTGTAGAAAAACAGCGATATAAAAAATAAAATACCTCGCCGGCTGGCACTAACTAAACACAGGATAATCCTAACTCACTAAACAAAAAACACAAGGAGAAGTTTACCAGGCACAGCTCACCGGTTATCAAAAGCAAAGTTCTATCTCACAGAGACTCCACAGTCCCTCCTCTTTCCCCAGGCAGTGTCAGAGAGGGATGATCAGGCTGACGGCCTTTTTAACACAACCATACAGCTGAAAGCCCTAATTAGCCTTCTGTGAGGCTAAAAGCCCAAAGACCCGAACTGTGCCTAAATGAATGGAGGACCCGCCCCCTCTTCTCACATCCAACCCCAGGACCCTTATCCTGTTTTTTTACCAAAAGCTCTCTGCAGAACCAACACAATATCCCTGGGGAATTAAAACACATATGTAGGAAACATACCTGCCTTCCCCCACTATTTCAGGGGTATTGTTGCAAGATAGATCTATTATATATATATATATATTGTATACACACAAAATGCTGCCATGGAGTTGGAGCTGCCACACGCACATTATGGGTGGTCTTTACTATGCCGAATGTCGGGATCCTGGCGCACAGTATACCGGCGCCGGAATCCCGACACCCAGCATACCGACATATATTCTCCCTCGTGGGAGTCCACGACCCCCCAGGAGGGAGAATAAAATAGCGTGGCACGCGTAGCGTGCCACCGTGCCCGCAGTGTGGCGAGCGCAGCGAGTCCGCAAGGGGCTCATTTGCGCTCACCACACTGTCGGTATGCCGGCGGTCGGGCTCCCAGCGCCGGTATGCTGGTTGCCGGGAGCCCGGCCGCCAGCATACCATACTACACCCGCACATTATGTTGTTCTAACGGAAAGTAATAGCAGTCTTCAGAACACTGCCACCTACTGGCCACTGCTATGCCTGCATATAGCTAATAATTTTATCATTTATGTGGCACTTAGTTTATACTGTATGTTTGGTACGTGCACATTAACAGTTAAAGTTGAGGCAAACACATTATACAGGATGTTATCGTACACCCAATGAAATAAGCTGTTACACACTGTAGCCATCTTATCTTTGTACTTTGGAAATATATCTATACTATCTATCTATCTATATATATATATATATATATATATATATATATATATTTTTTTTTTTATATATATATAGATACACGTGTGTCTGTGTGTCTGTGTGTGTGTGAGAATCTGTATGTATTTCTTAGCCCTCTATATAATGACACGTGAAGGGATTTCCTGGCATCAGCCGCTATATGACTGGGGCACTGCCAGCCAGCCACAAGTCAACATTCCAGTCTGCCCAAGTGGTTCCCCTGGCACTGGGGACCAAAGCTGGAAGCTCCAATTGCTGCAGGGAAGACACAGTGAGGAAGATGTCACACACTAGGGGGGGGACTGGTAGGCAGTGGCCATTCCGAGAGGTCTACTTCCTGCTTGGGGATCTCTAGGAATGGGGTGATACAAGGACTTCGGGGAATGGAGAACACACCTCTACACAGCTCACATTAGCAAGCCGGCCATTGCTGATCCTGCCAATACCCAGATGATCATTCACATTAGAGATGACAACCCCTCTGTAATCCATCCGCCTTCTCCTCTGCTAGCAGAAGTGCAGGTGGTGGGGGGATTGCTGCAGACTATACATAGACAAACCTATATAGTGACTACAACAGCCTTCTAATCTCCAGATGTATACGCTATGTATATACATTGCTCCTGAACACACAATTGTGCCAGCTCATCTCATGTTAGCCCATGTGTAGTCCTAGTTGGGGTAGGTGGGCCTCATCTAAAGCCAGCTGGAGAAGCATCATGGATCAGCCAAGAGCTGGATCACACAGGAAGCTGCAGTGATGGCCAGTGACCCCACTCGGGGGTTCCATCACATCTCCACGTGGGATGAGAACGTGTTGCGTACAGCCCAGGGATCCTGAAGGCATGGGGGAAAACCATGATAATCGCTGCTTTGCATTAAAAACTGATTAAATGGGAATAGCCCCCAAGCAAGACTCCCATGAAAAGTGTAAACGGCCCATATGAGGCGAGGGAAGGCGCCCTCGCTCGCCCTGTCAGCTGCCCTCATGTTCCGCGTATCATATCAGTTTGCTTGTGTTTTGAGGGGGGGCATGAGGGGATATTTTAGTCCCCCTGACTCGGATGGCCCGAGCGTTTCTATAGCAACCTTGGTTTGAGAAACAACCTCTGGAAGTTGCCAACTATTTTGTCTTCTAGTTTAACAACTGCGTGGCTCACATGCTGGGGACAGCTGGGGGTCCGGTCACACAACTCAGATGGGTTTATAATGGACGTCCTCCTAACGCGTCCAGGGCACAAAGAATACTTCTTGCTTGTGTTTTACACACATGACAAGATCTCTACACAAAGCGAGCGTCAGAGAGTTCCGTTCCTCCATTATCACAGTGACTGGCCGAGGGGCACCGACTGCTCGGCTACATATATGTCACACCTCACCACACACGTCTAGAGAAACGTCCATGATGGAAGATATAAACACCTTACTGATATGGATACAGAGACGCACACACATGTATTATACACACACATCTATATTCATACAGAGACGCACACACATGTATTATACACACATATCTATATTCATACAGAGACGCACACACATGTATTATACACACATCTATATTCATACAGAGACGCACACACATGTATTATACACACATATCTATATTCATACAGAGACGCACACACATGTATTATACACACATATCTATATTCATACAGAGACACACACACACACATGTATTATACACACACCTATATTCATACAGAGACGCACACACATGTATTATACACACATCTATATTCATACAGAGACGCTCACACATGTATTATACACACATCTATATTCATACAGACACACACACATGTATTATACACACATCTATATTCATACAGAGACGCACACACATGTATTATACACACATCTATATTCATACAGAGACGCACACACATGTATTATACACACATATCTATATTCATACAGAGACGCTCACACATGTATTATATACACATCTATATTCATACAGAGACGCACACACATGTATTATACACACATCTATATTCATACAGAGACGCACACACATGTATTATACACACATCTATATTCATACAGAGACGCACACACACATACATATATTATACACACACATCTATATTCATACAGAGACGCACACACTTGTATTATACACACATCTATATTCATACAGAGACGCACACTCATGTATTATACACACATCTATATTCATGCAGAGACGCACACACATGTATTATACACACATCTATATTCATACAGAGACGCACACACATGTATTATACACACACATCTATATTCATACAGAGACGCACACACATGTATTATACACACATCTATATTCATACAGAGACGCACACACATGTATTATACACACATCTATATTCATACAGAGACGCTCACACGTGTATTATACACACATCTATATTCATACAGAGACGCAGACACGTATATTATACACACACATCTATATTCATACAGAGACGCACACACATGTATTATACACACATCTATATTCATACAGAGACGCACGCACGTATATTATACACACATCTATATTCATACAGAGACGCACACACATGTATTATACACACATCTATATTCATACAGAGACGCACACACATGTATTATACACACACATCTATATTCATACAGAGACGCACACACATGTATTATACACACATATCTATATTCATACAGAGACGCACACATGTATTATACACACATCTATATTCATACAGAGACGCACACACATGTATTATACACACATCTATATTCATACAGAGACACACACACATGTATTATACACACATATCTATATTCATACAGAGACGCACACACATGTATTATACACACATCTATATTCATACAGAGACGCTCACACATGTATTATACACACATCTATATTCATACAGAGACGCACACACGTATATTATACACACATCTATATTCATACAGAGACGCACACACGTATATTATACACACATCTATATTCATACAGAGACGCACACACATGTATTATACACACATCTATATTCATACAGAGACGCACACACATGTATTATACACACATATCTATATTCATACAGAGACGCACACATGTATTATACACACATCTATATTCATAGAGAGACGCACACACATGTATTATACACACATCTATAATCATACAGAGACGCGCACACACATGTATTATACACACATCTATATTCATACAGAGACGCAGACACACATACATATATTATACACACATCTATATTCATACAGAGACGCAGACACACACACATGTATTATACACACATCTATATTCATACAGAGACGCACACACATGTATTATACACACATCTATATTCATACAGAGACGCAGACACACATACATATATTATACACATATCTATATTCATACAGAGACGCACACACATGTATTATACACACATCTATATTCATACAGAGACGCACACACATGTATTAAACACACACATCTATATTCATACAGAGACGCACGCACATGTATTATACACACATCTATATTCATACAGAGACGCAGACACACATACATATATTATACACACATCTATATTCATACAGAGACGCAGACGCACATACATGTATTATACACATATCTATATTCACACAGACGCACATATGTATTATACACACATCTGTATTAATATAGACGCAGACACATGTATTATACACACATATCTATATTCATACAGAGACGCAGATATGTACACACGTATTATACACACATCTATATTCATACAGAGACGCAGATATGTACACACGTATTATACACACATATCTATACGCATACAGAGACGCAGATATGTACACACGTATTATACACACATTTCTACATGCATACAGAGACGCAGATATGTACATACGTATTATACACACATCTATATGCATACAGAGACGCAGATATGTACACACGTATTATACACACATATCTATATGCATACAGAGACGCAGACGCACCGACATGTATTATACGCACATATATTCACAGAGACATACACATGTATTATACACACATATCTATATTCATAAAGACGCAGACATGTATACACATGTATTATAAACATCTATATTCATAGAGACGCACATACATATATTATACACACATCTATATTCATAGAGAGACGCACACACATGTATTATACACACATATCTATATTCATACAGATATGTACACACATGTATTATACGCACATATCTATATTCATACAGAGACGCACAAGTATCTATATTCATACAGATACGGAATATCCTGCACGCTCACCCAACAAGAAATTCGCACTGGTGGCAGTGACAGCCCTCTCTAGACTATATATATATACACACACACACACACACACACACATTATATATATATATATAATCACATGCCAGAACCAAAAAGTACTGACATTTCGATCGCAACCACTGCAGCAAAACAACACAGTCACTAATGTGGTGACTCCAGAGGATCAGGAATGTTTCAGTCCCGGATTGGGACTGAAACATTGGTCATTTCTGGATCTGGTATGTGATTGATATACAGTATATATATATATATATATATATATATATATATATATATATATATATATACTGCATTTACAAGTCTGGAGAGTGCTATCATTGCCACCAGTAATTTGTGTATTCTGTAGTCATGCAGAGATGTAGACACATATACAGATAACTATGTTCATCTTTGCTGCGATGCGGCATGGTGCGCTGGGGTGTGACTATTTGCAGCCGACGATCGCTCAAAGATGAACATGGCTACATCTGTACAAGAATTACACACACACACATATATATATATATATATATATGTCATTCTTGTGGGTGACCTCAATTAACCTTGCGGTTAGCCACAGACCGCAATTTTCCCACCATTGACTATAATGGAGGACTGTGATCCTCCATTATAGCCAGTGCGTGACGCCTGATTAGCTGTGCGCTCCTGGCCTGTCAATCAGGAAAGCACTATGACATGGCGCCCCCTGATTGGCTGCAGGGTCCTCTAGTGACAGTAGTCACGGGGGTAGCGGCATTCAGGGAAAGTGTTTCCATGTATAAACATGGATCCCCTTTAGTGGCGTGGACCGGGTTTTTTTTTTACCCATGCATGCCTACATGGAAAGAAGAGGACCGATCATCACTGGATTATAGGTGGGTGAGTATATTGGTTTCTTTTTTACAGGTACATCAATGGATTCTACTTGACAAGGGGACCGATGAGTGTGTGTGTGTGTGTGTGTGTGTGTGTGTGTGTGTGTGTGTGTGTGTGTGTGTGGGTGTGGGTGTGTGTGTGTGTGTACTAAACTTGTACTTTCATGGTGTGTGGGTCCTGTTTTTTTTTGGGGGGGGTATTTATTTTGTTGTGGAACTACAGGTACCAGCGGGCCAGTTATTTCCCTGCATGCTGGTACTTGTGGTTCTGTATCAGCCCTCCATCCACCACCCAAGAAGGGGGGGCGGGGATCGGGACAGCCTCGGGCTTCACCCCAGGCCCTTGGGTGCCTGGAGGGGGAAGGGGCCTTGATTTAAGTGGTCCCCACTCCCCCAGGGAACCCCTGCCAGCAGTGACTAGTTGGGGGGTAATGCCACGGCTGCAGGTACCTACATAAATGTGTCCCCCGGCCTTGTGCCTTGTTATTATCTCCCTGGCTAGTGGAGCCCGCTGCGGTTTTCAAAAATACGGGGGACCCCTACTTTTGTCCCCCGTATTTTTTGGAACAAGGACCGGACCAAGAGCCCGGAGATGGTTGTAGAAGTACAGGGGGGGGGGAGGGGGACACTACACAATTTTTTCCAAGTATTTAAACAACCAGGACCGGCTTAAAGAGCCCAAGGCTGGTTATGCTTAGGAGGGGGGACCCCACGCAATTTTGTTTTTTATCTTTTAACTATTTCAATACTGTACACAATGAAACCCTGCACGGATCTCACTGATCTGGCCGGGCGTCATTGTGTTAAATCCGGCAGTGGTTTACAATTCTCTACCATAAAACACTGCCGGCAATCCAAATTACTACGACATCGTGAATTCGAATTGAAAAAACACGGTAGTTTAGTAAATTACCGTGTTTTTTCTCAAAAAGTTGCAATTGCACACTGCCGATGTCAGCAGAAATCGATCTCGGCTGACATCGGCAGAAATACGAATTCAGTCAGTATACCCCCTGGAGTGCTTATAGGATCTCTGACTAACGCGGCAGGCAGGGACTGACAGCTGGGCAGAAATACAAGGTGTGGATTGGCTGCGTCATATGCAGGGGCGGGGCCAGTGGCGTCACATCAACTCCATCTCAGCCTTTTCACTTATACGAGATTCCATCAGGACAAGATCATAACGATGTGGGCGGAGCTTCGGCTGTCTATAACACGTTACAGGGGATGTCAGAGTAACACTGAACAGTGGATTTTACATCATGGCTCTTAACAAAACAAAAATACCATCCACCAACGAAAAGAGGGACTTCCCAGAAAACCTATACAATGTCCCTGAGAGAGCAGAACAGCTACCAGCACCCACAAGGTCCCTCTGCCTCCTTCCTTATGGCTAATTACACCGAGACATTTAATGTAAAACAATTAATGCAAAAGCAAACATCTCGTTCACCTTAAACAACTCTATGCTCCCAGGAAGCGCAAACCACAATCTCCACCTCCGTCTTATAACACACACTGTGCACCATTGTTGTGCATCTGTCTGCAGGCCACACTGATGCCAACATGCATCAATAACAACTGTGCAATGTGGCCATAATATAAAGCACAACAATCCATTGCAACTGCACATTTCCTACCATGCCTCATAAACTGCACCAAAATGACTGCTTCCACTGTGTGCATGCACTGCCCAGATTGCAAGTTCTTCGGAGCAGGGGTATCCTATCCCATCTGTCTATACAGCTAGAAAGTGTCTGACAAGCTACCTACAAAGTGTACACACCATATAGTTACATCTTACCAACACTGTAACCTCCGCCATGGAGCAATAAGGCAGGTCACCCCTAAATATCCTGCACCCTCTGCGGCAGCCATCAGCCTGGCCTACACCAGGCACTCGCACCCTCCCACGCGGCTGCATCCAGCGCACGGCACCTGTCTGCCCAGAGTTTGGTGGCAGGAGCGCAGACAGTGTGAGAAGTGTTGTCTAGGAATCGGAGTCACCACTTCTTTTTATTTGGTGTTTTTTTCCCTCAGTAATTACACTAAAGATGAAAAACTCATAATAAACATCTTGCAGTCCCCACCTGCTAACAGTAATTATAATAGACTCAACAATAAATGGTAACGCAGCATAGAGCAGCATCTTGGGAATTCTCTGGGGTATGTGGATTAGCTTGAAAAGCCTGAATGATTAAAATACACTAATTAAAATTTTGCGTTCCTTGGTAACTCGTCTGCCTGGGCCCCTGGTGTTGGCAAAATGGGAATTAACGTGACAAAAGCAACACAGAGGGGTTTTGTTTTAAATAAAAAAAATTGATGCACACAAACTCTTCCGCAGGACAGGCAGAAGCTGGAGACATTTCCCCTCATCTACCGTCCACTCCTGGACTCGCCCCGCGCGCTCCTCCCGGATCAGGCAGTGTACAGCAACCTGTTATCGGCTGGGCAGACCGCAATTTCCTCCAGTACGGAGTATGATCAAACAAACTAAATACATCTTTTACCTAATTAAAAAGTAATTCCATTCATCCATCCATCTATAAAAATCTTTTACACTGAAGTCACATGCCCTCCAGGAAAAGAGTGCAAGCTCTGCAGATGAAATATCGTTGGTGCGATCATCGTTGTATAATCCTGTGTTATGCTACATGGCGAGTATGACGGGACGTCTTACATACAGTATCTGCTCGGGACCAGAGGGAATTGCAATAGATGGCCCATTCCCACACCCTATACAGTGCTATGCCCCTAGCCGTGCACGCTGATTTGCTGGGAGATTACACAACAGAGCAGGTACAGCATCAGGAGGAAAAGCAGCCACTACGAGGCACTGGCACGGAGGGCGACCCTCAGGACCACAGTGCTACAGGGACCCTGGTGCCGGCTCATCTCCTAGGAAGGGATTGTACTCACTGCAGTCTTGCAGCACTCCTGAGTTGCCCATAGCAACCTAATTGCATCAGTACGCTGCACACAGGAGCCAAAGTAACTGAATTTTGATAAAAAGGCGGCGGTAATTTACGGCATCACAAAATTAGTTGCCGTGGTGACGGGTTAATTACATCTCAAATTAACAAAGCAAGTGTGGTGAAATTAAATATAAATCATATTTTCTGCATAAATTATAGGGGTTGATTAGACCGGGGCTATGGGAGAGGGAAGGTTGGCTCACGGGAGGGAATGGCTTAGGCTGCCTCTGCAAGTGACAATCTCTGTGACAGGTACACGCGGCCACTGACCTGCTGGGGTCCTGCCGCTGCCGCACAGAGCCATATACTAATCATACTACTGACAGAACTTATATAAGTCACTTCTTTATTCCAAAGTACCCCTCAATATCTATAAATATACCCCATGTCCGTAACTATTTAGGAAGAAACCCTTAAAATATGCACATTTTACAGATTATAGGTTACAGGAACAGAAGAGAGCCTGGGAAGATAATGTTACTACATCACACTGCGCAGGAATGTGTCACGCGTGTATACCGTGTGTACACATCATTCCCTCCATCTACCCTCTTCTACAGCCAGATATTTAGGGTATGAGCATAAACTGGTTATTTTTAATTACATTTACCAATCTGACATGCGCTTCAGGTAAGTAGTACCCTGACGTCAACATATATAGGTTATAAAATGATCACGAATAATGCCTCGGGATTAGGGAGGCACCGGAGGACAGTGGCGGGAGAGGGAGCAAGATGCCTCTGGCATTAGGGTGGGGCAGTGAGGACAGTGGGGTGGGGGGGGGGGAAGGGATGGATACAGAATGCCTCTGGTATTAGGGTGGGGCAGTGAGGATAGTGATGGGAAGGGATGGATACAGAATGCCTCTGGTATTAGGGTGGGGCAGTGAGGATAGTGGTGGGAAGGGATGGATACAGAATGCATCTGGTATTAGGGTGGGGCAGTGAGGATAGTGGTGGGAAGGGATGGATAGAGAATGCCTCTGGTATTAGGGTGGGGCAGTGAGGATAGTGGTGGGAAGGGATGGATACAGAATGCCTCTGGTATTAGGGTGGGGCAGTGAGGATAGTGGTGGGAAGGGATGGATACAGAATGCCTCTGGTATTAGGGTGGGGCTGTGAGGATAGTGGGGGGAAGGGATGGATACAGAATGCCTCTGGTATTAGGGTGGGGCTGTGAGGATAATGGTGGGAAGGGATGGATACAGAATGCCTCTGGTATTAGGGTGGGGCAGTGAGGATAGTGGTGGGAAGGGATGGATACAGAATGCCTCTGGTATTAGGGTGGGGCAGTGAGGATAGTGGTGGGAAGGGATGGATACAGAATGCCTCTGGTATTAGGGTGGGGCAGTGAGGATAGTGGTGGGAAGGGATGGATACAGAATGCCTCTGGTATTAGGGTGGGACAGTGAGGATAGTGGTGGGAAGGGATGGATACAGAATGCCTCTGGTATTGGGGTGGGGCAGTGAGGATAGTGGTGGGGGGGGGGGTAGATACAGAATGCCTCTGGTATTAGGGTGGGGCAGTGTTGATAGTGGGGGGAAGGGATGGATACAGAATGCCTCTGGTATTAGGGTGGGGCAGTGAGGATAGTGGGGGGAAGGGATGGATACAGAATGCCTCTGGTATTAGGGTGGGGCAGTGAGGATAGTGGTGGGAAGGGATGGATACAGATTGCCTCTGGTATTAGGGTGGGGCAGTGAGGATAGTGGGGGGAAGGGATGGATACAGAATGCCTCTGGTATTAGGGTGGGGCAGTGAGGATAGTGGTGGGAAGGGATGGATACAGAATGCCTCTGGTATTAGGGTGGGGCAGTGAGGATAGTGGTGGGAAGGGATGGATACAGATTGCCTCTGGTATTAGGGTGGGGCAGTGAGGATAGTGGTGGGAAGGGATGGATACAGAATGCCTCTGGTATTAGGGTGGGGCAGTGAGGATAGTGGTGGGAAGGGATGGATACAGAATGCCTCTGGTATTAGGGTGGGGCAGTGAGGATAGTTGTGGGAAGGGATGGATACAGAATGCCTCTGGTATTAGGGTGGGGCAGTGAGGACAGTGGTGGGAAGGGATGGATACAGAATGCCTCTGGTATTAGGGTGGGGATAGTGGGTGAAGGGTTGGATACAGAATGCCTCTGGTCGGGGGGGGTGAGAAAGAGGTAGAACAGGCAAAATCAAATAACTGAAAAGGAGATAAATATTTATGGTAGAACTGGATATACTGTGCAGTGTCTCATATACTACTGAATAAGAAGACAATGTTATATTCACATCCTTCTTAATCCATATTACACAAATATGGACACCGGTCACTTCTGAATTCTTCAGGGAAGTGTTACGATGTCATAATACCACAGTGTGAACTGCGCACATATAACTATTTTACCTCTTTGTGTGTACAAATGTGAATGAGCCCCTAATAATGGTGCAGCGCTTTATTCGCTGAGCTATAACATCCCAGAGAGAACGTGCAGGTCAGCGCCTCATATAGGGGTAAATGCAACAGGGTCAGAGTGTTGCCGGAGGTGCGAATGGCTGTATTTTTAAAGCAGCAATAATTTTACAAGCCAAATCCAACCTGCTTCTGGCTCGTAAATGATTGCTGCTCTAAAAATATGGACATTCTCACCCAAGTCCCGGAGTTGGTTTTGTCTTATAAACGACTGGCGCTTTAAAAATACAGGTATCCTCACCCGAAAACCCTGCACCGCTGCAATTCGGACCCCATCACACTTACCCCACAGTGCGTGTACAGAATGTGTCTCACTTTCACTTATCTCCCTCTCCCAACGCATTGTTCCACACACCGCTCTTTCCTCCTGGTGTTTGAAGGTGACTGTGAGGCCATTTGGGAATGGAAGTGAATGACTGTAATCTGTAATTACTGTCCAGAGCTAGTAAAAATTACAAGGACACTTAAAACGAGTGGCACTACCTCTACAAAGCCTGCTTCATTATGTAATAAAGAGCTATCAAAGGGCCGCCAGCTTATTCCCAGAATATAACCCGCAGAAAGCGCCAATACGGGGACGGGGCATGAACATACTGTAACGGAGACAATTATATATATATATATATATATATATATATATATACACACACACATACACACTATTGGGCTGCAGGAACCCAATGTACCTATCTTCTGCTGGAGCTCCTAGCCAATTAGATTAAATAGAAGTTTGGGGAAATTCCACCTACCTGGGACTCTATAATATGCATATGTATCAGGGATACTGAGCAGGTATAACACCTGTGTAATATATACATGTACCAGGGATACTGAGCAGGTATAACACCTGTGTACTATATACACGTACCAGGGATACTGAGCAGGTATAACACCTGTGTACTATATACACGTACCAGGGATACTGAGCAGGTATAACACCTGTGTAATATATACACGTACCAGGGATACTGAGCAGGTATAACACCTGTATACTATATACACGTACCAGGGATACTGAGCAGGTATAACACCTGTGTACTATATACATGTACCAGGGATACTGAGCAGGTATAACACCTGTGTACTATATACACGTACCAGAGATACTGAGCAGGTATTACACCTGTGTAATATATACATGTACCAGGGATACTGAGCAGGTATAACACCTGTATACTATATACACGTACCAGGGATACTGAGCAGGTATAACACCTGTGTACTATATACATGTATAAGGGATACTGAGCAGGTATAACACCTGTGTACTATATACACATACCAGGGATACTGAGCAGGTATAACACCTGTGTACTATATACACGTACTAGGGATACTGAGTAGGTATAACACCTGTATACTGTATACACGTACCAGGGATACTGAGCAGGTATAACACCTGTATACTGTATACACGTACCAGGGATACTGAGCAGGTATAACACCTGTATACTGTATACACGTACAAGGGATACTGAGCAGGTATAACACCTGTGTACTATATACATGTACCAGGGATACTGAGCAGGTATAACACCTGTGTACTATATACATGTATAAGGGATACTGAGCAGGTATAACACCTGTGTACTATATACATGTACCAGGGATACTGAGCAGGTATAACACCTGTGTACTATATACACGTACCAGGGATAATGAGCAGGTATAACACCTGTGTACTATATACATGTACTAGGGATACTGAGCAGGTATAACACCTGTGTACTATATACACGTACCAGGGATACTGAGCAGGTATAACACCTGTGTACTATATACACGTACCAGGGATACTGAGCAGGTATAACACCTGTGTACTATGGGGGTCATTCCGAGTTGTTCGCTCGCAAGCTGCTTTTAGCAGCTTTGCACACGCTAAGCCGCCGCCTACTGGGAGTGAATCTTAGCTTATCAAAATTGCGAACGAAAGATTAGCAAAATAGCGAATAGACACCTCTTAGCAGTTTCTGAGTAGCTCCACACTTACTCGGCATCTGCGATCAGTTCAGTGCTCGTCGTTCCTGGTTTGACGTCACAAACACACCCAGCGTTCGCCCAGACACTCCTCCGTTTCTCCAGCCACTCCCGCGTTTTCCCCAGAAACTGTAGCGTTTTTTCGCACACACCCATAAAACGGCCAGTTTCCGCCCAGAAACACCCACTTCCTGTCAATCACATTACGATCACCAGAACGAAGAAAAAACCTTGTAATGCCGTGAGTAAAATACCTAACTGCATAGCAAATTTACTTGGCGCAGTCGCACTGCGGACATTGCGCATGCGCATTAGCGACTAATCGCTTCGTTGCGAGAAAAAAATACAGAGCGAACAACTCGGAATGACCCCCTATATACACGTACCAGGGATACTGAGCAGGTATAACACCTGTGTACTATATACATGTACCAGGGATACTGAGCAGGTATAACACCTGTGTACTATATACATGTACCAGGGATACTGAGCAGGTATAACACCTGTATACTATATACACGTACCAGGGATACTGAGCAGGTATAACACCTGTGTACTATATACATGTACCAGGGATACTGAGCAGGTATAACACCTGTGTACTATATACACGTACCAGGGATACTGAGCAGGTATAACACCTGTATACTATATACACGTACCAGGGATACTGAGCAGGTATAACACCTGTGTACTATATACACGTACCAGGGATACTGAGCAGGTATAACACCTGTGTACTATATACATGTACCAGGGATATTGAGCAGGTATAACACCTGTGTACTATATACACGTACCAGGGATACTGAGCAGGTATAACACCTGTGTACTATATACATGTACCAGGGATATTGAGCAGGTATAACACCTGTGTACTATATACACATACCAGGGATACTGAGCAGGTATAACACCTGTGTACTATATACACGTACCAGGGATACTGAGCAGGTATAACACCTGTGTACTATATACACGTACCAGGGATACTGAGCAGGTATAACACCTGTGTACTATATACACGTACCAGGGATATTGAGCAGGTATAACACCTGTGTACTATATACACGTACCAGGGATACTGAGCAGGTATAACACCTGTGTAATATATACACGTACCAGGGATACTGAGCAGGTATAACACCTGTGTACTATATACACGTACCAGGGATACTGAGCAGGTATAACACCTGTGTAATATATACACGTACCAGGGATACTGAGCAGGTATAACACCTGTGTAATATGTACACATACCAGGGATACTGAGCAGGTATAACACCTGTGTACTATATACACGTACCAGGGATACTGAGCAGGTATAACACCTGTGTACTATATACACGTACGTGGCAATATATACCTACAGAAACTGGAAGTTTAGTAATTCCCGCCTGTACCAGTCCTAGACCGGCGTCTCCAGGCATTGTCACACCACATGTCCAGTGTATATAGAGGCACGGGTCTTCCAGGCCTGGTCTACACTGTGCCACATTTATCCTTCTTACCAGCTACCCCTCAGGTGAGCACTAGTAACCCCGCCCCACAGGACAGGTAATGCGGCGTTCAGTCAGTCACCTGATGCTGCCATAGACAGGGAATTAGCGCACGGAGGCAGCAGTGCTTTTCTTATTATGAACAATAAGCTAAATAACATCAGATCCATACACACTACGTCTAAGCTGATCACTACAGACACAGGCCCTCCTGCTGTGTGTGCATATATTAGTGAGAGAGGGGGTCACAGCGCGGCACCAGCAGCGTCCTATAATGGGCGAGAGCTCGTCAGTGTTCAGCCCAAGGTAGAAATCCATAAAACTATGCTGAAAAATTCATGATGCATCCAGTGAAATCCTGTGACATTGGCTGTGATGCGCTCTGCCCTTGTCCTGCTGCTTTCTGGGCAAATGGAAAAAGACGGGCAAAACAGATCCCCCCCTCCTCCCCAGCAAGCACTGCAATACTGCGGCCCCCCGGACCACCAGGGGGGAGAGCAGAAGTTATGTACCTGTATGCAAAGGGGAGCCAGCAAGTCACAGCATTGCCTTCCACAACTGGAGACGGACAGGACAGGGGTCTGATGAAAGGGTTTATGAAACACTTTCCTGTGGTGCCAACCGAAATGACAGCGTTTTCCTCTTTCACCGCACCTTAATGTTACATACTATACTATAATATAATAACAGTGGTATCTGATACAATGCCTGGGACATAATACAGAGCACACCAAGGCCTACAGTCACTAAAAGGACATTTTAGTGGATATTTGTAACCAATTTTGTGTTTCAGGGTCTAAATTCCACATTTACTGACAGATGATTTTTGACATTGTTAAAAAAAAAAAAATGCAACTACCTATAACTGGTCCTGACCATTTCCCTCTTATCCCACCACAAACTGTACGCTCCCCTGCCAAGAACCCTGCCGTCAGTACACACTGCCTCAGGTCTCCCCAGTGTGCGGCTCAGGTGGAAGGTGTCCTCAGGTCTGGTGTAATGAAGGAGAGCATGGCTGAGTGAGTAAGAGCTCTCTGTTACTTACTACACCAGAGCCGCCGTCAGTACACACTGCCTCAGGTCTCCCCACTGTGCGGCTCAGTTGGAAGGTGTCCTCAGGCCGGGTGTAATGAAGGAGAGCATGGCTGAGTGAGTAAGAGCTCTCTGTTACTTACTACACCAGAGCCGCCGTCAGTACACACTGCCTCAGGTCTCCCCAGTGTGCGGCTCAGGTGGAAGGTGTCCTCAGGCCGGGTGTAATGAAGGAGAGCATGGCTCAGTGAGTAAGAGCTCTCTGTTACTTACTACACCAGAGCCGCCGTCAGTACACACTGCCTCAGGTCTCCCCAGTGTGCGGCTCAGGTGGAAGGTGTCCTCAGGCCGGGTGTAATGAAGAAGAGCATGGCTGAGTGAGTAAGAGCTCTCTGTTACTTACTACACCAGAGCCGCCGTCAGTACACATTGCCTCAGGTTTCCCCACTGTGCGGCTCAGTTGGAAGGTGTCCTCAGGCCGGGTGTAATGAAGGAGAGCATGGCTGAGTGAGTAAGAGCTCTCTGTTACTTACTACACCAGAGCCGCCGTCAGTACACATTGCCTCAGGTCTCCCCAGTGTGCGGCTCAGGTGGAAGGTGTCCTCAGGCCGGGTGTAATGAAGGAGAGCATGGCTGAGTGAGTAAGAGCTCTCTGTTACTTATTACACCAGAGCCGCCGTCAGTACACACTGCCTCAGGTCTCCCCAGTGTGCGGCTCAGGTGGAAGGTGTCCTCAGGCCGGGTGTAATGAAGGAGAGCATGGCTCAGTGAGTAAGAGCTCTCTGTTACTTACTACACCAGAGCCGCCGTCAGTACACATTGCCTCAGGTCTCCCCAGTGTGCGGCTCAGGTGGAAGGTGTCCTCAGGCCGGGTGTAATGAAGGAGAGCATGGCTTAGTGAGTAAGAGCTCTCTGTTACTTATTACACCAGAGCCGCCGTCAGTACACACTGCCTCAGGTCTCCCCAGTGTGCGGCTCAGGTGGAAGGTGTCCTCAGGCAGGGTGTAATGAAGGAGAGCATGGCTCAGTGAGTAAGAGCTCTCTGTTACTTACTACACCAGAGCCGCCGTCAGTACACATTGCCTCAGGTCTCCCCAGTGTGCGGCTCAGGTGGAAGGTGTCCTCAGGCCGGGTGTAATGAAGGAGAGCATGGCTGAGTGAGTAAGATCTCTCTGTTACTTATTACACCAGAGCCGCCATCAGTACACACTGCCTCAGGTCTCCCCAGTGTGCGGCTCAGGTGGAAGGTGTCCTCAGGCCGGGTGTAATGAAGGAGAGCGTGGCTCAGTGAGTAAGAGCTCTCTGTTACTTACTACACCAGAGCCGCCGTCAGTACACATTGCCTCAGGTCTCCCCAGTGTGCGGCTCAGGTGGAAGGTGTCCTCAGGCCGGGTGTAATAAAGGAGAGTATGGCTGAGTGAGTAAGAGCTCTCTGTTACTTATTACACCAGAGCCGCCGTCAGTACACACTGCCTCAGGTCTCCCCAGTGTGCGGCTCAGGTGGAAGGTGTCCTCAGGCCGGGTGTAATGAAGGAGAGCATGGCTCAGCGAGGTAAGAGCTCTCTGCTACTTCTTACTACATGTGTGCGGTGGAACGAGATAATAACATGAACGTTGATCTGACCTGTCTCCATGACCTGCCCACCACGTGTCTCGGTGCAAGTTGACCCAATCCGTTCTCAGGAGGTATCTTACCTGTGTCCAGGTGAGCAGGCAACAATCTCCACGCCTTTCACTAAACGTCTCCGTGGCTTCTCCTAAACAAGGGCTCATTATAGCCTGATTATGGCTTATATTACAGAGTCACCAGAGGTAAGAGACTTTGCGGCCAATGCATTGAAAGTCGCGGAAGTGGCAGCATTGTGTTCAGTTCGTATAGTGATGGACTATCCCGCCAATGTCATACAACTTGCAGGGACAGTGTTTGTGAGAACCGATGTCCCACCCCGATCCCACGTGTCACATGCGCACAATGTCATCTGAGGATGGTGTTCACCAAGGGGAACGACGAACTCTGAAAAGCTAGGTGTTGTGGAGCTTGGTACATATTGGCCAGACTGTACTCTCTCATTAGGAATAATGGGGACTGAGTCACCAGAGCTAATGAGCTTCTTGCAGGAGATTTATGTGATCTTTCCTTATTGGAGTGTGGTGATCACTGATGCCGCAATGTGTATAAACCATTTACTTGTCCTGCCCCTCCTTATACTGTAATACCCCTTTACACTGCTGCAACAACCCCGGTTCCGTTAAAGCTTGTGTACTGGCTTAATGGCGCTTGGAGATGTCATCTGCACTGCCGCCGTAGGGAAGCCCCAGCATTGTACCGGGTCCAGCCTGCAACGCTGACGGTGTTTCAAGCCGCTGTAACGCAACTTCAAGCCTGCGATCAGTGACCCACGGGCTGGGTCACTGGGGGGGGGGGGGGGGGGGGGGGTGTAAGCCACTGTTTTTTTTTTTTTTTAAGGGAGGAGGGGCGTATCTTTTTTCAGTCTTGGACCCACCAATTTCTGGTGGCAGCCCTGCTGATGTGTACCGTATCGGTGATGGCATCACTATTTCATAGCATGCCGGCTGCTGCCACACAGCTAACCCGCAGCTTGTCGCTGAGGTCTGCTCTCCAGCACAAAGGCTGCCACACAGACAGACTGCCAAACACCAGCACCGCGCACCGAAAGACGCTAAATATTTTTTATAAAATACAGCAAAAAAGGTTGATATTTACGACGAATGGAACCGTACAGCGCTGTCCATGAACCATCATTGCTGAACTGTCCCACACTGGGCTCCGGCCGCCTCACAATAGCGTGCAACATTTCTCCCAGCCCAGGGTGAGACATTTCTCAGCACCGGGCGAGTTTCTCCTTCAGCCTGTCATTTACGTGTGATAACTGGCGAGGGGCGCACAGAGAGGTGCGGCTGGGACTGGCTAATGATACGGGTTAACCCTTCGGAGCACACTTGTGAAAAGCACTTAAACTAGGAAATGATGTGTTTATTTATGAATCTCTGCGCACCGAGCAATACACAACCTCATTATACAAAACTATAACAAATGCCGTGAGACTATAAGCAGTCTGCAGTACTTCCGCTCAGCATATAAATGACCGTTTAGCAGCACATGGACAGATGGAACTCGCTCTCTTTTATAAGTTAATAGGTGTCACCCAGATATTATGATTTAAGTTTGATACATGAGGTTAGGGGGAGACTCGCCCAAGGTCAGGTGGAAGCACTGAGCTCCATTCTCCCATACAGAGGTATAACTAGTGCGCCTCCTGGTGGCCAGAAGAGCGGTACATCCCTGTCATACTACCCGCAGCCTCACCAATTTCAAGAATAAGTCTTGGGTAGCGCGGTGATCATCGCTTCCAGGTATCTGCGACAATTTCAATCAGAGCTGCAGTAGTTTATTTCTATTTTGGCTCATGTAATAACTTTGCAGATTGTTGTTTCATTTGAATAAGTGCTTGAAAAAAATGTGCCCTTCACTTACAGAACAGTGATTTATGTAACACACCGCGCACAGACCAGTGACACACACTACAGGCACTGCACACACAGACATCAACTTACATGTATGGAGTCCAATTCTCACGTAAAGGAAGGTCCATTCACAATAAAGTTCTAGTTTCAGTATGACATTTACCATGTGCTGTTGAGGCACGTTGTTTCATCCAATATATAACTCTCAGTCTGTGGCCTCCTGCTGCCTCCATTCCTCTCCTCACATCATGTCACTGCCCCTGTCACATGCAGCCCTGTCCTCACTGACACATCACTCAGTTCCTGATATACTCTGTGCTGCTGGGGACCCTGCACCTCCCACTATATAACTCTGTGTGTGGCTTCCTGCTGCCTCCATTCCCCTCCTCACATCATGCCACTGCCCCTGTCACATGCAGCCCTGTCCTCACTGACACATCACTCATCTCCTGATATACTCTGTGCTGCTGGGGACCCTGCTCCTCTCACTATATAACTCTCAGTCTGTAGCTTCCTGCTGCCTCCATTCCCCTCCTCACATCATGTCACTGCCCCTGTCACATGCAGCCCTGTCCTCACTGACACATCACTCATCTCCTGAATACTCTGTGCTGCTGGGGGACCCTGCTCCTCCCACTATATAAGTCTCAGTCTGTGGCTTCCTGCTGCCTCCATTCCCCTCCTCACATCATGCCACTGCCCCTGTCACATGCAGTCCTGTCCTCACTGACACATCACTCATCTCCTGATATACTCTGTGCTGCTGGGAACCCTGCTCCTCCCACTATATAACTCTCAGTCTATGGCTTCCTGCTGCCTCCATTCCCCTCCTCACATCATGTCACTGCCCCTGTCACATGCAGCCCTGTCCTCACTGACACATCACTCATCTCCTGATATACTCTGTGCTGCTGGGGACCCTGCTCCTCCCACTATATAACTCTGTCTGTGGCTTCCTGCTGCCTCCATTCCTCTCCTCACATCATGTCACTGCCCCCGTCACATGCAGCCCTGTCCTCACTGACACATCACTCATCTCCTGATATACTCTGTGCTGCTGGGAGACACTGCTCCTCCCACTATATAACGCTCAGTCTGTGGCTTCCTGCTGCCTCCATTCCCCTCCTCACATCATGTCACTGCCCCTGTCACATGCAGCCCTGTCCTCACTGACACATCACTCATCTCCTGATATACTCTGTGCTGCTGGGACCCTGCTCCTCCCACTATATAACTCTCAGTCTGTGGCTTCCTGCTGCCTCCATTCCCCTCCTCACATCATGTCACTGCCCCTGTCACATGCAGCCCTGTTCTCACACATCCCTCATCTCCTGATATACTCTGTGCTGCTGGGGACCCTGCTCCTCCCACTATATAACTCTCAGTCTGTGTCTTCCTGCTGCCTCCATTCCCCTCCTCACATCATGTCACTGCCCCTGTCACATGCAGCCCTGTCCTCACTGACACATCACTCATCTCCTGATATACTCTGTGCTGCTGGGGACTCTGCTCCTCCCACTATATAACTCTCAGTCTGTGGCTTCCTGCTGCCTCCATTCCCCTCCTCACATCATATCACTGCCCCTGTCACATGCAGCCCTGTCCTCACTGACACATCACTCATCTCCTGATATACTCTGTGCTGCTGGGGACCCTACTCCTCCCACTATACAACTCATTTATTGATTAGGGGGGTGCACCGAGCCATTTTAAGATAACAGAATTTGGGGGTGTTTTTGTTCCTACAGTATTATTAACCTCAATAACTATCATTTCCACTAATTTCCAGACTATTCTGAAAACCTCACCGCTCACAATATTGTTTTAATCCAGTTTAGGCCAAAAGGTTGCACCGAGGTAGCTGTATGGGGCCGCAGCAGCCCTGGGATGCATATACTGGGAGGACAAAATATATATAACATTAAAAAAAAAAAGAATATTTTAAAAACAAGGCTCAAAATTTCAGTTCACAAAAAGATGATTAAAAGGCAAAGAAGAATAAAAAAAGACAACATTTTAGATTTAATTTATTTTAATTTCAATTTATTTTAATTGAATTTATTTAGAATAAAATTCTTCATTTCCTCCAAGAGATCTTTGATATGTAGAAAGTTCACTATATGAGTGTGGAGAGTTTATTCATATTCATTTAATTTAAATACATTTAAATTTGAATTAATTACAATGTGGTGATAAGAGGAGTTATGAAAATAGGACAATAAGTTATAAAAAGAATATGAGCTACAGACACCACACCCTGAAATGGACGGAGCACGCCTGGATATATTCTGGGAGGAGGATACGGCACAAATTATATTAAAAAAAAAGATGTATTTTGTTTTGGGTGGACTGACAGAACACCCCTAGATGGACGGAGCAGCTGCAGTCCCTGGATGTATACTGGGATGACATAGCACAAAATATTAATTTCAATAAAAATATACTGGATGTATTATAGATATATATTTGGTTAAAATTATAATTTTAGGCTTTTTGTTTTAGCTTTTATTATTTTAATTTTACACCCTCTGGATGGACAGACGATCTGTCCCTTGTAGATACAGCATACAGGGCATCCCATTCAAATACATAATAGAAATATATATTTTTTGTTCTGGATCACACGCAGAGGATATATAGCAGTAGTGGTAGTGACGCACCACAAGAAATATTTTTTTCTTTGGATCACACGCAGAGGATATATAGCAGTAGCGGTAGTGATGCACCAATAGAAAATAAGATTTTAAACCTACCGGTAAATCTATTTCTCCTAGTCCGTAGAGGATGCTGGGGACTCCGTAAGGACCATGGGGTATAGACGGGCGCCGCAGGTGACATGGGAACCTATAAAAAACTTTTAGTATGGGTATACACTGGCTCCTCCCTCTATGCCCCTCCTCCAGACCTCAGTTAGAGAACTGTGCCCAGAGGAGATGGACATTACGAGGAAAGGATTTTATTAAACTAAGGGCAAGATTCATACCAGCCACACCAGTCATACCATATAACCTGGAATACACATAACCAGTTAACAGTATGAACAAACAACAGCACCGGTCCAAGACCGATTCCAACTGTAACATAACCCTTATGTAAGAAATAACTATATACAAGTCTTGCAGATCTTCCGCACTGGGACGGGCGCCCAGCATCCTCTACGGACTAGGAGAAAAAGATTTACCGGTAGGTTTAAAATCTTAATTTCTCTTACGTCCTAGAGGATGCTGGGGACTCCGTAAGGACCATGGGGTTTATACCAAAGCTCCCAATCGGGCGGGAGAGTGCGGATGACTCTGTAGCACCGACTGAGCAAATGCTAGGTCCTCATCAGCCAGGGTATCAAACTTGTAGAATTTAGCAAAAGTATTTGAACCCGACCAAGTTGCCGCTCGGCAAAGCTGTAATGCAGAGAAGCTTCGGGCAGCCGCCCAAGAAGAGCCCACCTTCCTAGTGGAATGGGCCTTTAATGAATGTGGTAACGGCAATCCAGCCGTAACATAAGCCTGCTGAATCGTGTTACAGATTCAGCGAGCAATAGTCTGCTTTGAAGCAGGCGCGCCAATCTTGTTGGCTGCATACAGGATAAACAGAGCCTCTGTTTTCCTAATTCTAGCAGTCCTGGCTACATAAATCTTTAAGGCCCTGACTACATCCAGGGACATGGAATCCTCCAAGTCAGCCGTAGCCACAGGCACCACAATAGGTTGGTTCATATGAAAAGAAGACACCACCTTAGGTAAAAATTGAGGACGAGTCATCAATTCTGCTCTATCCAGGTATGGGGAGGTGTAATGATGGGGGACAGGTATGTAGAGGTGTAATGATGTGGGACAGGTATGGTGAGGTGTAATGATGTGGGACAGGGATGGTGAGGTGTAATGATGGGGACAGGTATGTACAGGTGTAATGATGTGGGACAGGTATGGTGAGGTATAATGATGGAGGACAGGTATGGTGAGGTGTAATGATGTGGGACAGGTATGGTGAGGTGTAATGATGTGGGACAGGTATAGTGAGGTGTAATGATGTGGGACAGGTATGGTGAGGTGTAATGATGGGGACAGGTACGGTGAGGTGTAATGATATGGGACTGGTATGGTGAGGTGTAATGATGGGGACAGGTATGGTGAGGTGTAATGATATGGGACAGGTATGGTGAGGTGTAATGATGGGGGACAGGTATGGTGAGGTGTAATGATGTAGGACAGGTATGGTGAGGTGTAATGATGTAGGACAGGTATGGTGAGGTGTAATGATGTAGGACAGGTATGGTGAGGTGTAATGATGTGGGACAGGTATGTAGAGGTGTAATGATGTGGGACAGGTATGGTGAGGTGTAATGATGGGGGACAGGTATGTAGAAGTGTAATGATGGGGACAGGTATGGTGAGGTGTAATGATGGGGGACAGGTATGTAGAAGTGTAATGATGGGGACAGGTATGGTGAGGTGTAATGATGGGGGACAGGTATGGTGAGGTGTAATGATGTAGGACAGGTATGGTGAGGTGTAATGATGGGGACAGGTATGGTGAGGTGTAATGATGGGGGACAGGTATGGTAAGGTGTAATCATGGGGGACAGGTATGGTGAGGTGTAATGATGGGGGGACAGGTATGGTGAGGTGTAATGATGTAGGACAGGTATGGTGAGGTGTAATGATGTAGGACAGGTATGGTGAGGTGTAATGATGGGGACAGGTATGTAGAGGTGTAATGATGTGGACAGGTATGGTGAGGTGTAATGATGGGGACAGGTATGTAGAGGTGTAATGATGGGGACAGGTATGTAGAGGTGTAATGATGTGGACAGGTATGGTGAGGTGTAATGATGGGGACAGGTATGGTGAGGTGTAATGATGGGGACAGGTATGTAGAGGTGTAATGATGGGGACAGGTATGGTGAGGTGTAATGATGGGGCACAGGTATGGTGAGGTGTAATGATGGGGACAGGTATGGTGAGGTGTAATGATGGGGGACAGGTAGGGTGAGGTGTAATGATGGGGGACAGGTATGGTGAGGTGTAATGATGGGGACAGGTATGGTGAGGTGTAATGATGGGGGACAGGTATGGTGAGGTGTAATGATGGGGGACAGGTATGGTGAGGTGTAATGATGGGGACAGGTATGTAGAGGTGTAATGATGTGGGACAGGTATGTAGAGGTGTAATGATGGGGGACAGGTAAGTAGAGGTGTAATGATGGGGACAGGTATGTAGAGGTGTAATGATGGGGGACAGGTATGGTGAGGTGTAATGATGGGGACAGGTATGGTGAGGTGTAATGATGGGGACAGGTATGGTGAGGTGTAATGATGGGGGACAGGTATGGTGAGGTGTAATGATGTGGGACAGGTATGGTAAGGTGTAATCATGGGGGACAGGTATGGTGAGGTGTAATGATGGGGGACAGGTATGGTGAGGTGTAATGATGGGGACAGTTATGGTGAGGTGTAATGATGGAGGACAGGTATGTACAGGTACATATAATTTTATAGAACGCACTTTAGAAATGTAACCTCAACACTGATTGGTTGCCATGGGCATCTTCTCCACTATTTTCACTGCTTCATGAATAGACAACCTTGCGAGAAAACAGTGTTGGGCGCACAACGTTGGATACAAGCAATGTGAGAATAAGTAATACATGGAACTCAGCCATGCAAGGATAAAATGTACCCTGAGCTAATGGGACATCCTTCCTTTGAGAGTACCAGGCGATGCTGCCATCTAGGACGCACTACATAGGTTACAGTGGGCAGGATGACAGTACCAGCGAGACAGCCATCTAAGACGCACTACATAGGTTACAGTGGGCAGGATGACAGTACCAGACGATGCAGCCATCTAAGACGCACTACATAGGTTACAGTGGGCAGGATGACAGTACCAGGCGATGCTGCCATCTAAGACGCACTACATAGGATACAGTGGGCAGGATGACAATACCAGACGATGCTGCCATCTAAGACGCACTACATAGGTTACAGTGGGCAGGATGACAGTACCAGACGATCCTGCCATCTAAGACGCACTACATAGGTTACAGTGGGCAGGATGACAGTACCAGACGATGAAGCCATCTAAGACGCACTACATAGGTTACAGTGGGCAGGATGACAGTACCAGACGATGCAGCCATCTAAGACGCACTACATAGGTTACAGTGGGCAGGATGACAGTACCAGAAGAGGCAGCCATCTAGGGTGCACTACATAGGTTACAGTGGGCAGGATGACAGTACCAGACGAGGCAGACATCTAGGGTGCACTACATAGGTTACAGGGGGCAGGATGACAGTACCAGACGATGCAGCATTCTAAGACGCACTACATAGGTTACAGTGGGCAGGATGACAGTACCAGACGAGGCAGCCATCTAGGGTGCACTACATAGGTTACAGGGGGCAGGGTGACCGTACCAGACAATGCAGCCTTTTAAGACGCACTACATAGGTTACAGGGGGCAGTATGACAGTACCAGACGATGCTGCCATCTAAGACGCACTACATAGGTTACAGTGGACAGGATGACAGTACCAGACGATGCAGCCATCTAAGACGCACTGCATAGGTTTCAGGGGGCAGGATGACAGTACCAGACGATGCAGCCATCTAAGACGCACTGCATAGGTTACAGGGGGCAGGATGATAGTACCAGGTGAGGCAGCCATCTAGGGTGCACTACATAGGTTACAGTGGGCAGGATGGCAGTACCAGACGAGGCAGCCATCTAGGGTGCACTACATAGGTTACAGGGGGCAAGGTGACAGTACCAGACGATGCAGCCATCTAAGACGCACTACATAGGTTACAGTGGGCAGGATGACAGTACAAGACGAGGCAGCCATCTAAGACGCACTGCATAGGTTACAGGGGGCAGGATGATAGTACCAGGTGAGGCAGCCATCTAGGGTGCACTACATAGGTTACAGTGGGCAGGATGGCAGTACCAGACGAGGCAGCCATCTAAGACGCACTACATAGGTTACAGTGGACAGGATGACAGTACAAGACGAGGCAGCCATCTAGGGTGCACTACATAGGTTACAGGGGGCAAGGTGACAGTACCAGACGATGCAGCCATCTAAGACGCACTACATAGGTTACAGTGGGCAGGATGACAGTACAAGACGAGGCAGCCATCTAGGGTGCACTACATAGGTTACAGGGGGCAAGGTGACAGTACCAGACGATGCAGCCATCTAAGACGCACTACATAGGTTACAGTGGGCAGGATGACAGTACTAGTCGATGCTGCCATCTAAGACGCACTACATAGGTTACAGTGGGCAGGATGACAGTACCAGACGAGGCAGCCATCTAGGGTGCACTACATAGGTTACAGGGGGCAGGATGACAGTACTAGTCGATGCTGCCATCTAAGACGCACTACATAGGTTACAGTGGGCAGGATGACAGTACCAGACGATGCCGCCATCTAAGACGCACTACATAGGTTACAGTGGGCAGGATGACAGTACTAGTCGATGCTGCCATCTAAGACGCACTACACAGATTACAGTGGGCAGGATGACAGTACCAGTCGATGCTGCCATCTAAGACGCACTACACAGATTAGTGGGCAGGATGACAGTACCAGTCGATGCTGCCATCTAAGACGCACTACACAGATTACAGTGGGCAGGATGACAGTACCAGTCGATGCTGCCATCTAAGACGCACTACACAGATTAGTGGGCAGGATGACAGTACTAGTCGATGCTGCCATCTAAGACGCACTACACAGATTACAGTGGGCAGGATGACAGTACTAGTCGATGCAGCCATCTAAGACGCACTACACAGATTACAGTGGGCAGGATGACAGTACCAGACGATGCTGCCATCTAAGACGCACTACACAGATTAGTGGGCAGGATGACAGTACCAGTCGATGCTGCCATCTAAGACGCACTACACAGATTAGAGTGGGCAGGATGACAGTACTAGTCGATGCAGCCATCTAAGACGCACTACACAGATTACAGTGGGCAGGATGACAGTACCAGTCGATGCTGCCATCTAAGACGCACTACACAGATTAGTGGGCAGGATGACAGTACCAGTCGATGCTGCCATCTAAGACGCACTACACAGATTACAGTGGGCAGGATGACAGTACTAGTCGATGCTGCCATCTAAGACGCACTACACAGATTAGTGGGCAGGATGACAGTACTAGTCGATGCTGCCATCTAAGACGCACTACACAGATTACAGTGGGCAGGATGACAGTACTAGTCGATGCTGCCATCTAAGACGCACTACACAGATTACAGTGGGCAGGATGACAGTACTAGTCGATGCAGCCATCTAAGACGCACTACACAGATTACAGTGGGCAGGATGACAGTACCAGACGATCCTGCCATCTAAGACGCACTACATAGGTTACAGTGGGCACGATGACAGTACCAGATGAGGCGGACACCTAGGGCGCACTACATAGGTCACAGTGGGCAGGATGAGCAGTTCACAAATGTGTACATGCCGGGTGCGGGGGGATCATAGAGAGAGAAAAAAGGGACAGTTGAGGTGAGTCTATAATACGGCAGTAGAGCGTGACAGTAGGTGGCATTATCAGTACAGGGAAAGCAAAATGCAACAGAACTTGAATACTAAGTTCATAGATGTAAAGCCCAAAATTAACACAGTTGGAGCAGATAAGGGGTGGAGATGAAAATACACAATAGGAGGATAGTGGTTAATATGGGGTTAACCTATATTTGAAGCAAATAAAAGCTAAATAAAATATCCAGGTGTGGTTCCATGAAGCTCGTGTTTTCAGTTGGGTCCCACAGCGCTGGCTAACTGGCCCCAGAGCAGGGAGGCAGCCAGGTAGGTAGGTGGGTGACAAGATGGTGAGTTGTGTCGTTGTCCTCCCTATTTGATCTTCATGATGAAGCTCTAGTCGGAAAGTGTGTCCCTTATCTGTAGGAGCTCTCACAGACAAGTGTATCTTTAAATGAAATTTGTACTGTACGCCGGTGGACTCCTTTGATAATGTGACATCTGTACAAACCTGTGTATTAGGGTTTATTTAGGTTCATCCTATTATCCAAAATGCATTTTATGCAGTGATACGTTTGTATAACTGATACGGGTGTGGTATTGAAAGTCGACAGTAACTAGGTCGACAATGTCTAGGTCGACCACTATTGGTCGACAGTAACTAGGTCGACAGGGTCTTTAGGTCGACATGTTCTAGGTCGACAGGTCAAAAGGTCGACATGAGTTTTTAATGTTATTTTGGTGTCGTTTTCTTCGTAGAGTGACCGGGAACCCCAATTAGTGCACCGCGTCCCCTCGCATGGCTCGCTTCGCTCGCCATGCTTCGGGCATGGTGCCTTCGCTTCACTCGGCACAGATTACCGTTCCAATCGTAGTCCACGTGGATTGTTAAGTATGAAAAGGTTAAAAAAAAGAAAAAAATTGTGAAAAACTCATGTCGACCTTTTGACCTGTCGACCTAGAACATGTCGACCTAAAGACCCTGTCGACCTAGACACCCTGTCGACCTAGTTACTCACATGGTGAGTATGTTTCCACAAGGCTACAGTTGTGATCGCCTACCGCTGTCCCGGAATAAACACAGTAGCCTCCTGACGAAGTGATACACGAAACGCGTTGGGCCGTGGCCTGTCAGACGATCTCTCCCTGCGAGTGCACTGTTTGTTCTGCTTGATCCCGTTGCACGGCGACTTGATGGGTTCTGGTTAGTTCCACAGCCGGAGGCACAGTGTTTAGTCCGGGACAGCAGGAGGCGATCACAGCTGTAGCCTTGTGGATAACTTACTCACCATGTGGTAACCAGCCCACAGTGTGGGTGCTAAGGGTACGAGTTCTAACCATTTGTGCTGGACTGTCCATACCAGTGTTTTATCCATTAAAGTACTGATTTGCACTACGAGCGCACTTTCTCCTTATTGTTATTTTTAGAATATATATATTTATATATATATATATATATATATACACACACACACACACACACACACACACACACACACACACACACACAAAAATAAAATAAGATCTGCATATGCTCACACAGCCACTGAGCTGTGATTACAGAGGTACAGCAGAAGCAGCTGTGCAGTTCTCCCCATAAAACACACATCGGGAACGGCTGAATTCCAGGGAAGCGCTGTGTGGAATCCTCCTATTACTCTGCAGTGTATAAACAGCGCAGACACTTTTACTAACTAGTGGAAAATACGGTTATTATTATTCCTCCTGTTCTCCACGTACGGCAGCGACAGGCTACTGCTGGGATGACAGGGTGATGCCTGCATTAGCGGCTGCCGTGAAGGGCACAGTGGCCACCTGTTCTGCTGCTTTCCTCTGCCCATTTTGGCCTCTGACTTAATCCTATTTCGCATTATTATATAATTATTATTATTATTGCTAATTATAATACAGGTTGAGTATCCCATATCCAAATATTCCGAAATACGTAATATTCCGAAATACGGACTTTTTTGAGTGAGAGTGAGATAGTGAAACCTTTGTTTTCTGATGGCTCAATGTACACTAACTTTGTTTAATGCACAAAGTTATTAAAAATATTGTATTAAATTACCTTCAGGCTGTGTGTATAAGGTGTATATGAAACATAAATGAATTCTGTGCTTAGATTTAGGTCCCATCACCATGATATCTCATTATGGTATGCAATTATTCCAAAATACGGAAAAATCCCATATCCAAAATACCTCTGGTCCCAAGCATTTTGGATAAGGGATACTCAACCTTTAACTACTTCTGGTCATTTCCTCCAAAAATACATTGTGCGGACTGCCGGCAGTCCCTACTTCTGTCCACGCTATTTACAGGAGCATCCAGTAAGGAAATGTCCAGAACCGCAGGCTAGGTCCCACCCGGGCTCTCCTGTGCGAGTGTTCACTGGAGGGAGACCATCTGATGTCATAGGAGTCTATTTACTAAGCCTTGGACATAGATAAAGCACCAGCCAGCTCCTACCTGTTGTTTTTCAAACCCAGCCTGTGACCTGGCAGCTAGGAGCTGATTGGCTGATACTTTATCTCCAAGACTTAGTAAATAGACCCCTAAACCTGGCCCCGCCTACTGCATGACATCACGGAATGAGAGCGCAACGGGTTGCAATACAAATCATTTTACAACGACCAATACAAGGTGACTTGTTCATCTATAAGGAGCGTACTGGGGGCTCACAATGGCCCACAGGGAGAAGGCTCTGACAGTAATAGGAAACAGCAATCGTGTCCCGCTCCGGGATGGCTCCTTTATCAGGCCTGTTCCACGGACTGGAAAATTCCAAACTGGGACACGAGGTGTCTGCAAATTGCACTAACAGGCTTGTAGCTTTCCAGATTAATCCCAAACACCTCCAGAAGTGTCTCCTCTAGATAAAGGGTGATATTATAGCTGCCCGAGGCCTGTGCATATGAGGAATGAAGAACGGAAGAGACGCCATCGCTAAAACTGGCCTGTAATTCAGAAGAAAGAGCGCCTGATGTAACTGCTCCCGCCACCATGACCCTGTAACCCCACATGTATGTGAACTCAGCATGGCTGCGCCGGAGTATACGCAGGTACACGACGCAGGACGCGCTGCATTTCCGTCTCTTGCTTTGCAGCCGGTTTCTTCCCGTTTTTCTTATAATAACTTTCTTTAGCAGCAGAAAATGACGCCTGTCTCTTTAACAGAATCTTCATTTAAACGCTCTTATATCTTCCGCCATCCCAGTGATCTATATGCAAATATGCTAATGCATGCAAATTAAGACACTACTTTTAGTCCCAATTTAATAGAAAGCATTAAAATACCATTTTTTTTTCCAAAACCCTCCATATGCATAAACCGGCGGCTCCAGACACAGACAAGCCAGTGACACTTCTCAGGGAATCGGCTGCTAATACACTGACGCACCGGCATCATCAATCCAGTGCATGCTGCCACATCGCCTACAGCGCTCAGCACACACTGCGCAAGGCAGCGGAGGTCTGACCGGCCCAATAACAAGCTGCTGCTATGGGGTCATCCCAGGGACTACGCCTGGACGGGGCACCCATGCCTCACACACCACGGACTGCAGGCTGGGGAGGGAACGCATTGGCGCATGTTTGCTGGCATCACCGCGCCTCAGCAGCGTCTGTAGAGTGAAGCGCTCCCACTATGGAGTGCAGACAGATGAAGCTAAGACCCCCGTCCCGCTGACAGCACAGGCTACGACTGGATGACCGCCACTGGTGGTTTTAGGCCACATTGTACATTTCCATTAAATTGTCTTTACTTCATTATAGGAATAACTGTCTCCGCCAGCCACATCTAGTCTCTTCCATCCCACAGATAAAGGATTTACTCCGCTCAGCGCAAAGACACATAGAACCCCGCAGGCCGCAGGAATGGCTTCTACGCTGCGGATCCATCTTTATTAGGGTTCTCCATTTCATGTCCTCTTCATTGCTGCCTGACTTAGCAGGATGTGGTCATGTTTCCCCGGGTGATGACAGAGCACACTGAGCGGGGGTCACTAGGCGGTGACAGAGCACACTGAGGGGGGGGTGCTGGGCGGTGACAGAGCTCACTGAGCGGTGGATGCTGGGCGATGACAGAGTACACTGGGGGGGACGCTGGGCGATGACAGAGCACACTGGGGGGGGGGTGCTGGGCGGTGACAGAGCACACTGGGGGGGGATGCTGGGCGGTGACAGAGCACACTGGGGGGGGATGCTGGGCGATGACAGAGTACACTGGGGGGGGACGCTGGGCGATGACAGAGCACACTGGGGGGGAGGGATGCTGGGCGGTGACAGAGCACACGGGGGGGGATGCTGGGCGATGACAGAGCTCACTGGGGGGGGGATGCTGGGCGGTGACAGAGCTTACTGGGGGGGGGGATGCTGGGCGATGACAGAGTACACTGGGGGGGACGCTGGGCGATGACAGAGCACACTGGGGGGGGATGCTGGGCGGTGACAGAGCACACTGGGGGGGGGATGCTGGGCGATGACAGAGCTCACTGGGGGGGGGGATGCTGGGCGATGACAGAGCTCACTGGGGGGGGGGATGCTGGGCGATGACAGAGCACAATGGGGGGGGGTGCTGGGCGGTGACAGCACACTGGGGGGGGTGCTGGGCGGTGACTGAGCTCACTGGAGGGGATGCTGGGCGGTGACAGAGCTCACTGGAGGGGATGCTGGGCGGTGTCAGAGCTCACTGGGGGGGGATGCTGGGCGATGACAGAGCACACTGGGGGGGATGCTGGGCGATGACAGAGCACACTGGGGGGGATGCTGGGCGATGACAGAGCACACTGGGGGGGGATGCTGGGCGATGACAGAGCACACTGGGGGGGGATGCTGGGCGGTGACAGAGTACACTAGGGGGGATGCTGGGCGATGACAGAGCTCACTGGGGGGGGATGCTGGGCGATGACAGAGCTCACTGGGGGGGATGCTGGGCGATGACAGAGCTCACTGGGGGGGGGGATGCTGGGCGATGACAGAGCTCACTGGGGGGGGGATGCTGGGCGATGACAGAGCACACTGCGGGGGGATGCTGGGCGGTGACAGAGCACACTAGGGGGGATGCTGGGCGATGACAGAGCTCACTGGGGGGGATGCTGGGCGATGACAGAGCTCACTGGGGGGGATGCTGGGCGATGACAGAGCACACTGGGGGGGCGGGTGCTGGGCGATGACAGAGCACACTGGGGGGGGGTGCTGGGCGATGACAGAGCACACTGGGGGGGGGGGGTGCTGGGCGATGACAGAGCACACTGGGGGGGGGGTGCTGGGCGATGACAGAGCACACTGGGGGGGGGGGTGCTGGGCGATGACAGAGCACACTGGGGGGGGGTGCTGGGCGATGACAGAGCACACTGGGGGGGTGCTGGGCGATGACAGAGCACACTTGGGGGTGATGTTGGGCGATGACAGGGTACACTGGGAGGGGATGCTGGGCGATGACAGAGTACACTGTGGGGGGGGGGTGCTGGGCGGCACACATTACAATGAGATAATACAGACACAGTCACTAGAGTGACACTTCTGGGCGGTGACAGAGCACACTAGGGGGGATGCTGGGCGATGACAGAGCTCACTGGGGGGGATGCTGGGCGATGACAGAGCTCACTGGGGGGGGATGCTGGGCGATGACAGAGCACACTGGGGGGGGATGCTGGGCGATGACAGAGCACACTGGGGGGGATGCTGGGCGATGACAGAGCACACTGGGGGGGGATGCTGGGCGATGACAGAGCACACTGGGGGGGGGATGCTGGGCGGTGACAGAGTACACTAGGGGGGATGCTGGGCGATGACAGAGCTCACTGGGGGGGGATGCTGGGCGATGACAGAGCTCACTGGGGGGGATGCTGGGCGATGACAGAGCTCACTGGGGGGGGATGCTGGGCGATGACAGAGCTCACTGGGGGGGGGATGCTGGGCGATGACAGAGCACACTGGGGGGGGGGGATGCTGGGCGGTGACAGCACACTAGGGGGGATGCTGGGCGATGACAGAGCTCACTGGGGGGGATGCTGGGCGATGACAGAGCTCACTGGGGGGGGATGCTGGGCGATGACAGAGCACACTGGGGGGGGGGTGCTGGGCGATGACAGAGCACACTGGGGGGGGGTGCTGGGCGATGACAGAGCACACTGGGGGGGGTGCTGGGCGATGACAGAGCACACTGGGGGGGGGGGTGCTGGGCGATGACAGAGCACACTGGGGGGGGTGCTGGGCGATGACAGAGCACACTGGGGGGGGGTGCTGGGCGATGACAGAGTACACTTGGGGGTGATGTTGGGCGATGACAGGGTACACTGGGAGGGGATGCTGGGCGATGACAGAGTACACTGTGGGGGGGGGGGGTGCTGGGCGGCACACATTACAATGAGATAATACAGACACAGTCACTAGAGTGACACTTCTGGGGGCTGGAGAGCTGGTACGGGGGAAGGTTTCTCTCTCTATATACAGTATGCAGAGTAAAGGAAGGTACGGGGGAAGGTTTCTCTCTCTATATACAGTATGCAGAGTAAAGGAAGGTACAGGGGAAGGTTTCTCTCTCTATATACAGTATGCAGAGTAAAGGAAGGTACGGGGGCAGGTTTCTCTCTCTATATACAGTATGCAGAGTAAAGGAAGGTACGGGGGAAGGTTTCTCTCTCTATATACAGTATGCAGAGTAAAGGAAGGTACGGGGGAAGGTTTCTCTCTCTATATACAGTATGCAGAGTAAAGGAAGGTACGGGGGAAGGTTTCTCTCTCTATATACAGTATGCAGAGTAAAGGAAGGTACGGGGGAAGGTTTTTCTCTCTATATACAGTATGCAGAGTAAAGGAAGGTACGGGGGAAGGTTTCTCTCTCTATATACAGTATGCAGAGTAAAGGAAGGTACGGGGGAAGGTTTCTCTCTCTATATACAGTATGCAGAGTAAAGGAAGGTACGGGGGAAGGTTTCTCTCTCTATATACAGTATGCAGAGTAAAGGAAGGTACGGGGGAAGGTTTCTCTCTCTATATACAGTATGCAGAGTAAAGGAAGGTACGGGGGAAGGTTTCTCTCTCTATATACAGTATGCAGAGTAAAGGAAAGTACGGGGGAAGGTTTCTCTCTCTATATACAGTATGCAGAGTAAAGGAAGGTACGGGGGAAGGTTTCTCTCTCTATATACAGTATGCAGAGTAAAGGAAGGTACGGGGGCAGGTTTCTCTCTCTATATACAGTATGCAGAGTAAAGGAAGGTACGGGGGAAGGTTTCTCTCTCTATACAGTATGCAGAGTAAAGGAAGGTACGGGGGAAGGTTTCTCTCTCTATATACAGTATGCAGAGTAAAGGAAGGTACGGGGGAACATTTCTCTCTCTATATACAGTATGCAGAGTAAAGGAAGGTACGGGGGCAGGTTTCTCTCTCTATATACAGTATGCAGAGTAAAGGAAGGTACGGGGCAGGTTTCTCTCTCTATATACAGTATGCAGAGTAAAGGAAGGTACGGGGGCAGGTTTCTCTCTCTATATACAGTATGCAGAGTAAAGGAAGGTACGGGGGCAGGTTTCTCTCTCTATATACAGTATGCAGAGTAAAGGAAGGTACGGGGGCAGGTTTCTCTCTCTATATACAGTATGCAGAGTAAAGGAAGGTACGGGGGCAGGTTTCTCTCTCTATATACAGTATGCAGAGTAAAGGAAGGTACGGGGGCAGGTTTCTCTCTCTATATACAGTATGCAGAGCTGGTACGGGGGAAGGTTTCTCTCTATATACAGTATGCAGAGTAAAGGAAGGTACGGGGGCAGGTTTCTCTCTCTATATACAGTATGCAGAGTAAAGGAAGGTACGGGGGCAGGTTTCTCTCTCTATATACAGTATGCAGAGTAAAGGAAGGTACGGGGGAAGGTTTCTCTCTCTATATACAGTATGCAGAGTAAAGGAAGGTACGGGGGCAGGTTTCTCTCTCTATATACAGTATGCAGAGTAAAGGAAGGTACGGGGGCAGGTTTCTCTCTCTATATACAGTATGCAGAGTAAAGGAAGGTACGGGGGCAGGTTTCTCTCTCTATATACAGTATGCAGAGTAAAGGAAGGTACGGGGGCAGGTTTCTCTCTCTATATACAGTATGCAGAGCTGGTACGGGGGAAGGTTTCTCTCTCTATATACAGTATGCAGAGTAAAGGAAGGTACGGGGGCAGGTTTCTCTCTCTATATACAGTATGCAGAGCTGGTACGGGGGAAGGTTTCTCTCTCTATATACAGTATGCAGAGTAAAGGAAGGTTGTTCTAATCTTTCCCAGCAGCAGCCATCAGTCATAGTACGTCTCCTCCACCCAGCACCAGCACCACTGTGCCCTGCGGGGAGGTGTCATACAGAGGGGGGCTGAGGAAAACTCGCAGAAAACAGCAGCAACAGGAACCAAGTTGAGCCATTTCAATTATTCATGTGCCAGATGGAATCTCTTCCTGCCGTCTTCTGCTGGAGAAAAGAAAAAAGGAGAGGACGCGGGAGGCGGATAGAGAGGGACCCGGGGAGTGCGATATGAGAGATGTCGCCGCGCTCTCGCCCAGTCTAACACCTGTACAGTAAGAGACGCTCCCTACAGCCCACACTACAGACAGAGAGGTCCGCACACTGCCTGGGACCCCAGACAGGACACAGACATGGGCCCCTGTAATACATCGCGCTGATCATTTTAAGACAAAGCGGAAAATACAACAGAAAACCTGTAGAATAAGTGATGCAGCAATATACTGTAAGGGGGGGAAGCAGAGGGACAGCAGCCAGTACAGGGGGATGCAGAGGGACAGCAGCAAGTACAGGGGGGGGGGGGGGGGGGGAGCAGAGGGACAGCAGCCAGTACAGGGGGGTGGGGGGAGCTGAGGGACAGCAGCAAGTACAGGGGAAGGGGGGGGGGGGGCGCAGAGGGACAGCAGCCAGTACAGGGGAAGGGGGGGGGGGGCAGAGGGACAGCAGCCAGTACAGGGGGGGGGGGGGGGAGAGAGCAGAGGGACAACAGCCAGTACAGGGGGAAGGGGGGGGGGGAGCAAAGGGTCAACAGCCAGTACAGGAGGGGGGGGGGGCAGAGGGTCAGCAGCAAGTACAGGACTTTCTGGCAGCCTCAGGGGACACCCAGCTGTCTAGCCCACGTGAGGAGGGTGCACTGGGCATAAACAGCGGCTGCACATATCTTAGGTGGAGACACAGACTGATAATAAAGGTGGTGAGAGGGGCAGAGGCCTGCGGAGCAGTGTGTGAGATGGGGGATAGCAGGGGAAGGGACAGACTCCACTTACAGCTGCTCGGTTACTGGGGGGCATTATATGCAATATCTCTGTAAATCCTGGTGGAGTCGGCTGCTGGCTGTAGAGCGGCCTATGGGCCTAATTCAAGGTTGATTGCAAAAGCAAAATCTTCCTCTAATGAACAAAACCATGTGCAGTGCAGGTGGGGCATATGTAACATGTGCAGAGAGAGTTAGATTTGGGTGGGGTGTGTTCATACTGAAATCTAAAAATGTGGTGTAAAAATAAAGCAGCCAGTATTTACCCTGCACAGAAACAATATAACCCACTCAAATCTAACTCTCTCTGCACATGTTACATCTGCCCCACCTGCAGTGCATTAGAGAAAGATTTTGCTTTTGCAATCAACCTTAAATTAGGCCCTACTGTATGTACGGTAGCCAGTGACTACAGGAGAATACACGGTAACAGACCCCCATGACAGAATTACTGCAATAATCCTGCATATAAGAAGACTGCCCAGCTACAGTAAACAGGTCACACACACAATGATCACGTTGTACAATGTCTCCTGCGTTTAAGTCCAAGACGACCCCTCAGAATATAACGGGGATCATTGGAAGAGAACACGGATTGTCACACCCGCTGGGTCAGTAACACTTGGCGTTTGTTGCGCTGCCATTGGCATACACTCACCTGACTGGCGGATGTGATCTGTGTAGGTCATCCCGCCATATGTGCGTGCACGTACCACTATCAGTGCCGGTCACTGTGCAGCGCAGGAACCGGCGGTCACTGACGTGTGGCAGCACAGTCCCCTTATAACGGGCGGGTGTAGTGTGTGACATGATAGGGCACCTCTATGTCTAATGCCAGAAGTCTCTGCACAATAGTGATCGCACAGCAAATGTCCTTATTCCCTACACACAAGACAGGCGGCCATGTTGTGGGATGAAGCATCGCTCACCATCTTACCTATCCAGCCACTGGGAATCAGTGTAAATATATATATATATATATATATATATATATATATATATATATAATTTATGAGCACATAACATGGCTGCTTTCATTTTATGTCTATGAAAGATACATTTTGTTATATAAAGAGCCTATGTTCCACAGATGTAGTCTCAGTGTGACAACACTTGTAACCGCCGGTGCGTATGTGCAATGTACAGGTAATGCCATGCTAAACACTACAACAGACATATATTACAACGTTCAGCTATAAATATACATGAACAGACAGCCCAAAAGACAGGCTCTGCGGCCATGTAAAACTTACAGCACATAATGCAGGAAAAAAACAATAAGGACCATTTTCCAGTCATCAATTATTTATAGACCAATGGGAAGCAACAGAGTGAAGGGTATTTTCAAACCATGAAACTGTAATGGGAACATATACCCCATTTATCTCTATTTATAGCCAGGAGACCTATAGAGTGCAAGCTACTCCGTATAAAGTACCTCATGTCTCTCTACACCTGTGAACGTTACGATGGGTGGAGGCAGCTGCTGAATCCTAATCCACAACAGTGCCCCCAGTGGCCGAGTGATCGTTTTACAGAATGGCTACTGGGATATGGGGGGTAATTCAGAGTTGATCGCAGCAGCAAATTTGTTAGCAGCTGGGCAAAACCATGGGGGTCATTCCGAGTTGATCGCTAGCTGCTTTCGTTCGCAGCGCGGCGATTAGTTGAAAAAGCGGCACTTCTGCGCATGCGTATGGTGCGCACTGCGCGTCATACTTTCACACAAAACTATGCAGTTTCACACAAGGTCTAGCGACGCTTTTCAATCGCACTGCTGATCGGTGAGTGATTGACAGGAAGTGGGTGTTTCTGGGCGGAAACTGAGCGTTTTCGGGGAGTGTGTGTAAAAACGCAGGCGTGCCCGATAAAAACACAGGAGTGGCTGGGGAAACGGGGGAGTGACTGGCCGAACGCAGGGCGTGTTTGTGACGTCAAAACAGGAACTGAACAGTCTGAAGTCATCGCAAGCTAGGGGTAAGTTTCGAGCTGCTCAGAAACTGCATGAAAATATTTTATAGCAGAACTGCTAACCTTTCATTCGCACTTCTGCGAAGCTAAGATACACTCCCAGTAGGCGGCGGCTTAGCGTTTGCACTGCTGCTAAAAGCAGCTAGCGAGCGATCAACTCGGAATGAGGGCCCATGTGCACTGCAGGTGGGGCAGATGTAACATGCGCAGAGAGAGTTAGATTTGGGTGGGTTATATTGTTTCTGTGCAGGGTAAATACTGGCTGCTTTATTTGTACACTGCAATTTAGATTTCAGTTTGAACACACCCCACCCAAATCTAACTCTCTCTGCACATGTTATATCTGCCCACCCCCCTGCAGTGCACATGGTTTTGCCCAACTGCTAACAAATTTGCTGCTGCGATCAACTCTGAATTACCCCCACAACCTTTGCACAAAACAACTCAATGAAAAAAACATCAGCTACAAAATACTCCTCTAGAGCTGGATGGCCACACGGACCATACAAAGACGAATACGCAGGCAGAAACAAATTGTATATGTTGAGTCAAAAACATCTGAAGATGCGCACCGCTGAAACCCAGTGTACACATACAGCCCATAATCCCTAGAGTGCTCGTAGTACATACAACACTGCAGTACCCTATTTGTACACATTATAATAATGGAATGACGTGCCAGAAGCACCGGAGAATATGGCATCTTGATAACAATAGGTAAATGCAGACGGGTGATCATCCAGAAAGATAACATAAAGTCCCGTACGTCACACGCTTTTACATTTTTTTTTTCTTTTTAAACTGGTCTGTTAAGAAATTGTTATATGAAAACGTAATTGCTTAGTAGCAATGCCTTACCCTATAATTAATATCTTGGTATTTTGGAGAAGTATGTTGTTTGGATTTGTGTGGCTGTCCCGAGCATCACGGAGAATCGCCCAAAAGTCACCATTTTCATGGAACACTACAAACACTTCCACCTGCTCTTCACCAAGATTTCCACAGAGAGAGCTGGGGACGCCACCAACACAAACCCAAAACTATAAACAATTCCTGTACAGCACACGCACCCAGTCCAATATACAGATATCCCTCTGCCTGCTCTCTGGAACACAAATGTACTGATGGAAACATAAATTGTAATAAAACTAATCATTCTTTGCACTCACCTAGCAAGCAGCCTACAGAAAGTCTCACGGGCCCACACAATGGACTGTGAGGGCCTATTCTAAAGCCTGTATAATATACTGTGATGGCGGGGAAACATATAGGAGTCAATGGGGCTGTATAATATACTGTGATCGTGGGGAAACGTATGACAATCACTGTGCCTGTTTAACATACTGTGATGGTGGGGAAACGTATCCCAATTACTGGAACTGTATAATATACTGTGATGGTGGGGAAACGTACGTCAATCACTGGGGCTGTATAATATACTGTGACGGTGGGGAAACGTACGCCAGTCACTGTGGCTGTATAAAATACTGTGATGGTGGGGAAACGTACGCCAATTACTGGGGCTGTATAATATACTGTGACGGTGGGGAAACGTACACAATCACTGTGGCTGTATAATATACTGTGATGGCGGGGAAACGTACGCCAATTACTGGGGCTGTATAATATACTGTGATGGCGGGGAAACATATAGGAATCACTGGGGCTATATAATATACTGTGATGGCAGAGAAACATAGGAATCACTGGAGCTGTATAATATACTGTGATGGCGGGGAAACATAGGAATCACTGGAGCTGTATAATATACTGTGATGGCGGGGAAACATATAGGAATCACTGTGGCTGTATAATATACTGTGATGCCGGTTAGACATAGGAATCACTGGAGCTGTATAATATACTGTGATGGCGGGGAAAGATAGGAATATCTGGAGCTGTATAATATACTGTGATGGCGGGGAAAATGTATGCCAATCGCTGTGCCTCTATAATATACTGCAATGAAAAGGAAACGTATGCCAATCACTGGGGCTGTATAATATACTGCAATGAAAAGGAAACGTATGCCAATCACTGGGGCTGTATAATATACTGCAATGACAAGGAAACGTACGCCAATCACTGTGGCTGTATAATATACTGTGATGGCGAGGGAACATATGCCAATCACAAGGGGCTGTATAATATGCAGTTATGGCAGGAAATATATGGTAGCCATCAGGTCTATATAATAACATTGGCCATTGCTGATAAGTACACAATAGCCATTTGATCTATATAAATTGTTATTCCTAACGGCTAATTACATGTTGGAGACTGATCTGCATAATACGTTACCCTGTATGCAACGCTACTGAGCGTAGTCTTTAACATTGTCGTCATAGAGCACTGAGGTTATGGGTTCTAAAGACCCCTGTCTGTGTAAAGTTTCTATGTTCTCCCCATGTGTCCTTCAGTCTTCTCCCACAGATAAATACAACAGGGCAGAGAATGCTGAGTTATAGTTTCTGTGTAACACGGTGGTGCCATATAAACAACAACAACAATAATAATAAGTATTCATTAGACACTATAGTAGAGTGCCCCTACACAACAGTAAGATAGCGATATCTGGTTACTAATTATATCCTTTTTTTTTTTATTTGATGGAAAAGTCCACAGAAGTGATAACAACCAATAATTAATATGAAAAAAGCAAGAAAATCAGCAGGAAACACCAAAATCTGACACATAACCGGCTTGTGAAAACCCCCACCCCGGTGTCTAATCCTATAATCACTGCATGGTATAGTGCATAGCTGTATATTAGTGCTATGGGGTGATGTGTTATATCTCCTGGACACTGTAAATGTTGGAACCTGATGGCTGTCAGAGTTGTATGTTTGCTGCCTTCCTGCCAAATTAGGGGTACAAAATGTTCTCAAGAATAAAATATCAGAGAGAGAAAACAGATGTTAAACAAGTGCCACAAAGACACAGAAAAAGGACCTTGATTGGAAAGATTTGTTTCCACCGTTCCCTAAATAAAGCCCTGCGACTATTATCCTGCTTGTCCTATGTAAAGCCCTGCGACTATTAGCCCGCTTGTCCTATGTAAAGCCCTGCGACTATTATCCTGCTTGTCCTATGTAAAGCCCTGCGACTATTATCCTGCTTGTCCTATGTAAAGCCCTGCGTCTATTATCCTGCTTGTCCTATGTAAAGCCCTGCGACTATTAGCCCGCTTGTCCTATGTAAAGCCCTGCGACTATTATCCCTCTTGTCCTATGTAAAGCCCTGCGACTATTAGCCCGCTTGCTCTATGTAAAGCCCTGCGTCTATTATCCTGCTTGTCCTATGTAAAGCCCTGCGACTATTATCCTGCTTGTCCTATGTAAAGCCCTGCGACTATTATCCTGCTTGTCCTATGTAAAGCCCTGCGACTATTATCCTGCTTGTCCTATGTAAAGCCCTGCGACTATTATCCTGCTTGTCCTATGTAAAGCCCTGCGACTATTAGCCCGCTTGCTCTATGTAAAGCCCTGCGTCTATTATCCTGCTTGTCCTATGTAAAGCCCTGCGACTATTAGCCTGCTTGTCCTATGTAAAGCCCTGCGACTATTAGCCCGCTTGTCCTATGTAAAGCCCTGCGACTATTAGCCTGCTTGTTCTATGTAAAGTCCTGCGACTATTAGCCTGCTTGTCCTATGTAAAGCCCTGCGACTATTAGCCCGCTTGTCCTATGTAAAGCCCTGCGACTATTAGCCCGCTTGTCCTATGTAAAGCCCTGCGACTATTAGCCCGCTTGCTCTATGTAAAGCCCTGCGTCTATTATCCTGCTTGTCCTATGTAAAGCCCTGCGACTATTATCCTGCTTGTCCTATGTAAAGCCCTGCGACTATTATCCTGCTTGTTCTACATAAAGCCCTGCGACTATTAGCCTGCTTGTCCTATGTAAAGCCCTGCGACTATTAGCCCGCTTGCTCTATGTAAAGCCCTGCGACTATTATCCTGCTTGTCCTATGTAAAGCCCTGCGACTATTAGCCCGCTTGTTCTACATAAAGCCCTGCGACTATTAGCCTGCTTGTCCTATGTAAAGCCCTGCGACTATTAGCCCGCTTGCTCTATGTAAAGCCCTGCGACTATTATCCTGCTTGTCCTATGTAAAGCCCTGCGACTATTATCCTGCTTGTCCTATGTAAAGCCCTGCGACTATTATCCCGCTTGTTCTACATAAAGCCCTGCGACTATTAGCCCGCTTGCCATACATAACTCCCTGTGACTATTATCCCTCTTGTCCTATGTAAAGCCCTGCGACTATTAGCCCGCTTGCTCTATGTAAAGCCCTGCGACTATTATCCTGCTTGTTCTACATAAAGCCCTGCGACTATTAGCCTGCTTGTCCTATGTAAAGCCCTGCGACTATTATCCTGCTTGTCCTATGTAAAGCCCTGTGACTATTAGCCCGTTTGTCCTATGTAAAGCCCTGTGACTATTAGCCCGCTTGCCCTATGTAAAGCCCTGCGTCTATTAGCCCGCTTGCCCTATGTAAAGCCCTGCGACTATTATCCTGCTTGTCCTATGTAAAGTCCTGCGTCTATTAGCCCGTTTGTCCTATGTAAAGCCCTGTGACTATTAGCCCGCTTGTCCTATGTAAAGCCCTGCGACTATTAGCCCGTTTGTCCTATGTAAAGCCCTGCGACTATTAGCCCGCTTGTCTTATGTAAAGCCCTGCGTCTATTATCCTGCTTGTCCTATGTAAAGCCCTGCGTCTATTATCCTGCTTGTCCTATGTAAAGCCCTGCGTCTATTATCCTGCTTGTCCTATGTAAAGCCCTGCGACTATTATCCTGCTTGTTCTATGTAAAGCCCTGCGACTATTAGCCCGCTTGCTCTATGTAAAGCACTGTGACTATTATCCTGCTTGTCCTATGTAAAGCCCTGTGACTATTAGCCCGTTTGTCCTATGTAAAGCCCTGCGTCTATTATCCTGCTTGTCCTATGTAAAGCCCTGCGTCTATTATCCTGCTTGTCCTATGTAAAGCCCTGCGTCTATTATCCTGCTTGTCCTATGTAAAGCCCTGCGTCTATTATCCTGCTTGTCCTATGTAAAGCCCTGCGTCTATTATCCTGCTTGTCCTATGTAAAGCCCTGCGACTATTATCCCGCTTTGTTCTATGTAAAGCACTGTGACTATTATCCTGCTTGTCCTATGTAAAGCCCTGCGACTATTATCCTGCTTGTTCTATGTAAAGCCCTGCGACTATTATCCTGCTTGTCCTATGTAGAGCCCTGCGACTATTATCCTGCTTGTCCTATGTAAAGCCCTGCGTCTATTATCCTGCTTGTCCTATGTAAAGCCCTGCGACTATTATCCCTCTTGTCCTATGTAAAGCCCTGCGTCTATTAGCCCGCTTGTCCTATGTAAAGCCCTGTGACTATTAGCCCGTTTGTCCTATGTAAAGCCCTGCGACTATTATCCTGCTTGTCCTATGTAAAGCCCTGCGTCTATTAGCCCGCTTGTCCTATGTAAAGCCCTGTGACTATTAGCCCGTTTGTCCTATGTAAAGCCCTGCGACTATTATCCTGCTTGTCCTATGTAAAGCCCTGCGACTATTATCCTGCTTGTCCTATGTAAAGCCCTGCGTCTATTATCCTGCTTGTCCTATGTAAAGCCCTGCGTCTATTATCCTGCTTGTCCTATGTAAAGCCCTGCGTCTATTAGCCCGCTTGTCCTTTGTCAGACATTGAGAAACACCTTGTGATGCGAGTGCCTGTCACTACATAACCTGGCCCCATTCCCTTTAGGACATGACACCATATAGAATATCCTGTGTGGGGTGCACAATATCTGTAATCATAAAACTCCCCAACACACTATGGGGGTCATTCCGAGGTGATCGTTAGCTGCCGTTGTTCGCAGCGCAGCTATCAGGCTAAAAATCGCCATTTCTGCGCATGCACCACAATGCGCATCGTACGGGTGCAAAGTCCTTTGTGGTTTTGCACAGGGTCTAGCGAAGCTTTCAGTCGCATAGCCAAACGCAAGAAGATTGACAGGAAGGGGGCCTTTCTGGGTGGCAACTGACCGTTTTCTGGGAGTGTTAGGAAAAACGCAGGCGTGCCAGAGAAAACACAGGCGTGGTTGGGCGAACGCTGCCGCCCCTCCAACGTTAGAATCAAGGTACACGAAGAGTAAGTCCAGGGCTGGTCTTGTTTTACACAAAATGTGTTTGCAGGCGCTCTGCTGCACAAGCGTTCGCACTTCTGTAAAGCAAAAATACACTCCCCGGTGGGCGGCGACAATGTGTTTGCACGGCTGCTAAAAACTGCTAGCGAGCGAACTCGGAATGACCCCCGATATCACTTAGTTCAGTCTATAGAAGTTGCTTTATTTACACTAAAACCATTTTTTTTAAATTAAATATAGAAAAGTGATGCTAAAATATCATCAATACATGGTACCCTGACCATCAGAGCGTGATGCATTGGTCGTAAAACTACATACAGACGCAACGTCCCAAGCAATATAATGTATAGAAAAAGGAGGATTGTTGGGTTTCCGCCCTTCTAGCAGACTGACACGCCCTCATACAACTTTACTTACAATTACCGTTGCGTCTTGCAGTGATGTGCGGTGAGGTTATTCCTGTATATATGCAGCCTGCACTGGACACAGTTCTATACTGAGACTAGAGTACGCTCTACCTGGTGATAATCAGAGCACACACACACACACACACACACACACACACACACAGGTCTAATGATATTACCAGCACTACACAGATGTTCGGATGCTGGGGAAATTCTTGGGTGCCTCCAGAATGTAAATCTGCCCCCACACACGTTACCCCCCGTTCTCCATGAAATAACGGTGTCCCTTATAATCTAACACCCGACCCTCTGCTGTATAAGTGGCGTCTGAAAGACAAAGGAATGGCGCGGGTCTGGTGGGGAGCGGGATTTGTGCTACAGTTGCATGTAAGTGTTTGTTAATTTTCTATATGAAATAATGTTGCGCCGGGAGAACCTTAAATTATGTTGAGTTTTAAACGTAACGAAGGAACCTTTTCACTTGTCTAATTACCATACAAATCAGTTATCCCAAGAAATATGGCCTAGACTCAGATTTTAAATATAGGTTTGGGACCCTTCGGCGACCGTCATCAACATATTTCTATAGTGGCATTATTTCATACGTCTTTATATAACATGCACACTGGGCTTAACCCTTTCCTCCGGAAACAGACGGCTGTACAGAGTTAATGGTTCCTTTTCTCTCGTGACGGTCGGCCCTACAATTATTTCAGGACCAGGGATTGTTGCAGAGAAGACGTCCTTAAAAGCTTTGTGTTTGTGCTGAAGGTCTACTTTGTTGATTAATAAGCGTTTCATAATTGGCGGTGCTTTTAATACCATCAAGGTCTGATGGCGTTAATGAAATCTAAATGCCCGAGTTAATGATGTGGCCAGGAGACACTCTGGGCAACTGGTAGCGGTGGAGAATGGGGGGGGTGCGTGCATGATCTCACTCAGGAGCTGGGTTCTTCTCTCCCCCTCAGTCATGTGCCAACAAAAGCTATTAAGTGCTGGCACAGCGATCTACAACCATGGGCCACTAAAAAGAGGTTCCGTGACCTCCAATATCAGCATTATGGAATTTAACCTCGTTGCTGCCAAAGTGCTGCACGTACTGTTTCCAGAATGATGCGGCTTCAGATATGGCCCCGGATTATATGTTACAGGCAGAGAAGAGCTACACATAGGGAAGAGCTGTATACAGGATCACACTATAGACCAGCGCGGAAGAGAACCACAAGCCTCCTGGGTGTCGCTATGTGGCAGTGTGCTCTACAGGTGCTTCAGATCTGTGCCAACTGCCCGATATATCTCCTGTAATACAGCAACGTGTGGCCGCTTCATACACCAGGCTCATTCTCAGCTGCCATGTAGTTTACTCCTATCAGTTAGGATCGAGGCGAAAACTTTATGTAACGGGTAAACCAGCCATTGTATTACTATGTAACGTGCTCCCCAGGAATACCAGCCATTGTATTACTATGTAACGGGCTCCCCAGGAATACCAGCCATTGTATTACTATGTAACAGGCTCCCCAGGAATACCAGCCATTGTATTACTACGTAACAGGTTCCCCAGGAATACCATCCATTGTATAACTACGTAACGGGCTCCCCAGGAATACCAGCCATTGTATTACTATGTAACGGGCTCCCCAGGAATACCAGCCATTGTATTACTATGTAACAGGCTCCCCAGGAATACCAGCCATTGTATTACTACGTAACAGGCTCCCCAGGAATACCAGCCATTGTATAACTACGTAACGGGCTCCCCAGGAATGCCAGCCATTGTATTACTACGTAACAGGCTACCCAGGTATACCAGCCATTGTATTACTATGTAACAGGCTCCCAAGGAATACCAGCCATTGTATTACTATGTAACAGGTTCCCCAGGAATACCAGCCATTGTATTACTATGTAACGGGCTGCCCAGGAATACCAGCCATTGCATTACTACGTAACGGGCTCCCCAGGAATACCAGCCATTGTATTACTATGTAACGGGCTCCCCAGGAATACCAGCCATTGTATTACTACGTAACAGGCTCCCCAGGAATACCAGCCATTGTATTACTATATACCGTGCTCCCCAGGAATACCAGCCATTGTATTACTATGTAACAGGCTCCCCAGGAATACCAGCCATTGTATTACTATATACCGTGCTCCCCAGGAATACCAGCCATTGTATTACTATGTAACAGGCTCCCCAGGAATACCAGCCATTGTATTACTATGTAACAGGCTACCCAGGAATACCAGCCATTGTATTACTATGTAACAGGCTCCCCAGGAATACCAGCCATTGTATTACTATGTAACGGGCTCCCCAGGAATACCAGCCATTGCATTACTACGTAACGGGCTCCCCAGGAATACCAGCCATTGTATTACTATGTAACGGGCTGCCCAGGAATACCAGCCATTGTATTACTATGTAACGGGCTCCCCAGGAATACCAGCCATTGTATTACTATGTAACGTGCTCCCCAGGAATACCAGCCATTGTATTACAGGTACTACGTAACAGGTTCCCCAGGAATACCATCCATTGTATAACTACGTAACGGGCTCCCCAGGAATGCCAGCCATTGTATTACTACGTAACAGGCTACCCAGGTATACCAGCCATTGTATTACTATGTAACAGGCTCCCCAGGAATACCAGCCATTGTATTACTATGTAACAGGTTCCCCAGGAATACCAGCCATTGTATTACTATGTAACGGGCTGCCCAGGAATACCAGCCATTGTATTACTATGTAACAGGCTACCCAGGAATACCAGCCATTGTATTACTATGTAACAGGCTCCCCAGGAATACCAGCCATTGTATTACTATGTAACGGGCTCCCCAGGAATACCAGCCATTGTATTACTATGTAACAGGCTCCCCAGGAATACCAGCCATTGTATTACTATGTAACAGGCTCCCCAGGAATACCAGCCATTGTATTACTACGTAACAGGCTCCCCAGGAATACCAGCCATTGTTTTACTATGTAAAGGGCTCCCCAGGAATACCAGCCATTGTATAACTACGTAACGTGCTCCCCAGGAATACCAGCCATTGTATTACTATGCAACGGGCTCCCCAGGAATACCAGCCATTGTATTACTATGCAACGGGCTCCCCAGGAATACCAGCCATTGTATTACTATGTAACAGACTCCCCAGGAATACCAGCCATTGTATTACTATGTAACGGGCTCCCCAGGAATACCAGCCATTGTATTACTATGTAACAGGCTCCCCAGGAATACCAGCCATTGTATTACTATGTAACAGACTCCCCAGGAATACCAGCCATTGTATTACTATGTAACAGACTCCCCAGGAATACCAGCCATTGTATTACTATGTAACGGGCTCCCCAGGAATACCAGCCATTGTATTACTATGTAACGTGCTCCCCAGGAATACCAGACATTGTATTGCTATGCAACGGGTTCCCCAGGAATACCAGCCATTGTATTACTTTGTACCGGGCTCCCAAGGAATACCAGCCATTGTATTACTATGTAACGGCTCCGCAGGAATACCAGCCATTGTATTACTATGTAACGGGCTCCCCAGGAATACCAGCCATTGTATTACTATGTAACGGGATCCCCAGGAATACCAGCCATTGTATTACTATGTAACGGGCTCCCGAGGAATACCAGCCATTGTATTACTATGTAACGGGATCCCCAGGAATACCAGCCATTGTATTACTATGTAACGGGCTCCCCAGGAATACCAGCCATTGTATTACTATGTAACGGGATCCCCAGGAATACCAGCCATTGTATTACTATGTAACGGGCTCCCCAGGAATACCAGCCATTGTATTACTATGTAACAGACTCCCCAGGAATACCAGCCATTGTATTACTACGTAACAGGCTCCCCAGAAATACCAGCCATTGTATTACTATGTCCCGGGCTCCCCAGGAATACCAGCCATTGTATTACTATGTAACGGGCTCCCCAGGAATACCAGCCATTGTATTACTATGTAACAGGCTCCCCAGGAATACCAGCCATTGTATTACTATGTAACAGACTCCCCAGGAATACCAGCCATTGTATTACTATGTAACGTGCTCCCCAGGAATACCAGCCATTGTATTACTACGTAACGGGCTCCCCAGGAATACCAGCCATTGTATTACTATGTAACGTGCTCCCCAGGAATACCAGCCATTGTATTACTATGTAACGGCTCCCCAGGAATACCAGCCATTGTATTACTATGTAACAGGTTCCCCAGGAATACCAGCCATGTAACAGGCTCCCCAGGAATACCAGCCATTGTATTACTACGTAACAGACTCCCCAGGACTACCAGCCATTGTATTACTACGTAACGGGCTGCCCAGGAATACCAGCCATTGTATTACTATGTAACGGGCCATTGTATTACTTGATTTAACAGTTCCATTTGATTTTACATATGTAATCCACTAATACCCTAATATTTGAATAAGAGGAATGTCTGACATACAGGATTAGTAGATGAATTGGACCTGGTCAGAGCGCACACATAGATAGATAGATAGATAGATAGATAGATAGATAGATAGATAGATAGATAGATAGATAGATAGATAGATAGATAGATAGATAGATATCTATCTATCTATCACTGCTTTAGTGAATACAAGTAAAGAACGATTTTAAAGGAAAACTATGATTGAAGTTCTGCCTCTGGTAGAGAAAGTTATAAGGTGTCGGCAGAATGACGAGAGATTTATCTGGCGCTGCGGATAATGATACTTGCGTCTTCAGGACAAGGGTTATGGAGATTTACACAAATCAGTGAACATAAGTAACAGTGAGATTCTTGGGAAAGGGTGCAGGGATTTCCCCCGACAGATCACCTGAATCCCCCCCATGTTACTTTCCCTCTTCCATCTCCCACCTCCTCTGCTTGAGACCAATCCCGCTGCGCCCTCCTGCTATACCTAGTAACAGAGTTTATCAATTACACTCCATTTAATATATCTTTTACATTTATTCTTATTGTACGTCCCCTAATGTCACCTGCCTGTCCCCGGGGAGAAGGGTGGGGGGGGGGGGGGGGGGGGGGGGGGGGAGGTCGTGTGCCAGTGTATGGTCCTGTTGGGATAAGCAGCTAATCCCCTGGGCAGCTCTTGTCAGATTACTAATTAGCTAAAGCAAATCGGCCTGAGAAGACCATGCGGTCAGTCTGACTTCAGACAAAACAAGCAGGGGGGGGGGTGGGGGGTCTGTGTTTACTTAGCTGCATTTAACCTTTTCATGATTCGGTGCGGCCGAACACGACTGACTATCCTGAAAGGCTAATTAGGCTGAGTCCACAATCTCCTCCATCGTGTACACTGGGACCTACAAAACGACATGTTACCGACATGACTCCCAATTATCCTGCACTGCTATAATAGCACCTAATTAGCTTATGTTACTACAACCACACATTGTTATTATGTGACACTGCAACAACTGCACCTGGTTGCAAAGTGATGTGATGCAGTGATGTGAAGCAGTGATGTTATATGGTGATGTGCAGTAGAGATGTGAGGTGATTTACTGATGTGAATCAGTCATGTGAAGCAGCGACGTGATGTGAATCAGTGTTAACAGGTGATGGTAGTGAAGTGAAGCAGTGATGTGATTATGTGAAGCAGTAATATGCAGTGACGTGAAGCAGATATGTGATGTAGTGAAGTGAAGCAGATATGTGATGTAGTGAAGTGAAGCAGTGATGTGATGTAGTGAAGCTGCAATGTGAAGCGGTGATGTAGTGAAGTGAAGCAATGTTGACAGGTGTAGTGAAGTGAAGCAGTGATACGATTATGTGAATCAGTGATATGATGTAGTGATGTGAAGCGGATATGCGATGTAGTGAAGTGAAGCAGTAATGTGATGCAGTGAAGTGAATCAATGTTGACAGGTGATGTAGTGAAGTGAAGCAATTATGTGATTAAGTGCACCAGTGATATGATGCAGTGATGTGAAGTAGTGATGTAATGCTGTGATGCAGTGATGTAGTTAAGTGAAGCAGTGATGTGACAGTGTTGCAGTGATGTAATGTAGTAATGTGAAGCAGTAATGTGAAGTGAAGCAGTGATGTGACAAAGTGATGTGACACAATGATGCAGTTATGCAAAGTGGTGATGTGATGTAGTGAAAAAGTGATGTGATGCTGTAATACGAAGCAGTGATGTGATGCAATGATGTGACATAGTCAGGGTCGGACTGGCCCACAGGGGTACCAGGGAAACCACCGGTCGGCCCCACTGCCTGAGGGACCACTCCTTCCTCTAGTGATCAGGTTCCAGACTGTGCACTTGTATTATACATGGTAGATATGTTGCATTACACTGCACTAGACTATTGTGTATTTCAAGCCTATGTGGAGGCTGGCCACACCCCTAAGTATGGGTCCCCATCAATTCATTCCCCGGTGGGCCCTTCTTGGCCTAGTCCGACACTGGACATAGTGTTGCAGTGATGTGATGTGATGCAGTGATGTGACATAGTGATGCAGTGATGTGATGTAGTGATGTGATGTAGTGACGTGAAGTGAAGCAGTGATGTCACGCAGTGATATTTTAATCTTCTGTAAACACGGTGGTGGGGGCCAAGAGGTCAGGCTGACATTTATGTTGTCCCTAACGTCATCCCTGGGGACCCACAAGCAGCCATTGTCAACACTCACCACTAGAGCTTCTAAACACACTGCAACCTCAGCCAGGACTAATAAAAGGGGTTTAAAAATTATGAATTATTTTGAAAAACAATTTCACGACACATTCAGCGTAGCGCGGAAAACGGCAAAGAAATTAATATTGACAATAAAACAGCTGGTAATTGGTCTGGAATTGTTCTAGGCTTACTTACACCAGATATGTGAGATGAGACAAGCTATGAACATGCGACAGGATCTAGGCAGCTGGCGTCACAATGCCAGGCGAGGAGGCGTGGCATAATATTTATTATACATGTTGAAAAGTAATTAATAGCTGAGGAAAGAGGAATTTAACCCAACCCAAGCAATAAATGCTAGTTAATGCCAAACTTGAATTGCAGATTTTTTTACATTTAAATTGATCAAAGTACACAATCATAAATAGAGAAAAAATGGGCCATGTGTTGTTTTGCATGGGATAATCTGAACATTTACATAACGAGATATCATGGAAACTTGGACAAATTATCAGGTCTGCAGAAAAACAAGTTAAACTTGTTTTTTTTTTTAATGTAACATAACAGAGTGATTACTTTGCAGAGCCTCTTATTAAACTAAATAGATCATAATATTCAACACAAATGAGGCTGGAATGTTGTTCTATGCATCTCGTTGGTATAATTATGGTTGTAGCAGGAACGCCACGTTTGCTGGAATGTTTATACTAGATGGGCCAGCAGGTTGTAGGGTGCGCAGAACAATGACAGACTGCAGCGCATATTCCACGGTCGCGCAACCGTCCGCCAAGTACATAAAAGTGCAAATATTCTTCATATAAAATCCATCCAATAGCAGAAGGCAGGAATCCCGGGCAGGAGCGGTACTGGTCTGTCTGTGCCCCTGCTACAAGGCACTGGAGCCCCTGAACGATCCCCACAGTGTAGGCTATTGGCTACTACATGTACACTGTCGTACCTGGCTTACTTCTGGGCTTTTCAGTCATGTCCTCCGTGCATCAGGCAGAGTTATCTATTTCCATGCCTGTATAATATGACCAACTCTATCCAATGCAGGTAAGTGCCTCTGACCCGTGCACAGGAAACGTGGCTGCTGGATTTTGAAGTGCCCCAGGAGGGGGACCAGGCTCCTACCATCCTATACCTGGCTGCCAGTCCTGAGCAGGGCATTCCGCCCATCACAGCTGTCAACACTTCAATGGAGCCCTGAAGGATGGATTTACACATGAAGGTCAATGATCCAGCAACACGGGAGAGGCCTGCAGCTAGCGCAGGGAGAGCAGCCACACACAGGCCCCTGAGCTCTTCCCTGCCCTTCACGCTCTGGGCTGCCACTTTTGGAGGTCTGCTCTCCCATGCGTTCCTGGAGAGATAACCGGTCCATACGGTGGCCAATATGTTAACAATATGGATGGGCTGTTTGTGAGGCCCAGAGCAGATGGATGTGACATATCAACCCCTATCCATGACCAGCTCGAACTTCCTGCCGCCAGCCAGGACGACACCGGAAGCCCCGTCTGCAGCTGGCCATCATTAACCCTTGCAGTACACAGGCGCTCATTCCAAAAAGGAAACTGACAGTAAAAAAATCATTATGGAAATGTGAAAAACAATACGTTATAAATCACACAATGATACAACGAACGCAAAACAGACATACATAGCGCAATACTGGTTACGCTTAACTCTTCCCTTCCTGGAGTGACGCAGCAGCAGCGCTGTCTGTAAGCGTGTCACCGGGACTGTACGAGCGGCAGGAGAGCATTCTACACCCCGTACACAGGACACAGCGCTGTCTGTAAGCGTGTCACCGGGACTGTACGAGCGGCAGGAGGGCATTCTACACCCTGTACACAGGACACAGCGCTGTCTGTAAGCATGGCACCGGGACTGTACGAGCGGCAGGAGAGCATTCTACACCCCGTACACAGGACACAGCGCTGTCTGTAAGCATGGCACCGGGACTGTACGAGCGGCAGGAGAGCATTCTACACCCCGTACACAGGACACAGCGCTGTCTGTAAGCGTGTCACCGGGACTGTACGAGCGGCAGGAGGGCATTCTACACCCTGTACACAGGACACAGCGCTGTCTGTAAGCATGGCACCGGGACTGTACGAGCGGCAGGAGAGCATTCTACACCCCGTACACAGGACACAGCGCTGTCTGTAAGCGTGTCACCGGGACTGTACGAGCGGCAGGAGGGCATTCTACACCCTGTACACAGGACACAGCGCTGTCTGTAAGCATGGCACCGGGACTGTACGAGCGGCAGGAGAGCATTCTACACCCCGTACACAGGACACAGCGCTGTCTGTAAGCATGGCACCGGGACTGTACGAGTGGCAGGAGGGCATTCTACACCCCGTACACAGGACACAGCGCTGTCTGTAAGCGTGTCACCGAGACTGTACGAGCGGCAGGAGAGCATTCTACACCCCGTACACATTACACAGCGCTGTCTGTAAGCGTGTCACCGGGACTGTACGAGCGGCAGGAGAGCATTCTACACCCCGTACACAGGACACAGCGCTGTCTGTAAGCATGTCACCGGGACTGTACGAGCGGCAGGAGAGCATTCTACACCCCGTACACAGGACACAGCGCTGTCTGTAAGCGTGTCACCGGGACTGTACGAGCGGCAGGAGAGCATTCTACACCCCGTACACAGGACACAGCGCTGTCTGTAAGCATGGCACCGGGACTGTACGAGCGGCAGGAGAGCATTCTACACCCCGTACACAGGACACAGCGCTGTCTGTAAGCATGTCACCGGGACTGTACGAGTGGCAGGAGAGCATTCTACACCCCGTACACAGGACACAGCGCTGTCTCTAAGCGTGTCACCGGGACTGTACGAGTGGCAGGAGAGCATTCTACACCCCGTACACAGGACACAGCGCTGTCTCTAAGCATGGCACCGGGACTGTACGAGCGGCAGGAGAGCATTCTACACCCCGTACACAGGACACAGCGCTGTCTCTAAGCGTGTCACCGGGACTGTACGAGTGGCAGGAGAGCATTCTACACCCCGTACACAGGACACAGCGCTGTCTGTAAGCATCGCACCGGGACTGTACGAGTGGCAGGAGAGCATTCTACACCCCGTACACAAGACACAGCGCTGTCTGTAAGCATGGTACCGGGACTGTACGAGCGGCAGGAGAGCATTCTACACCCCGTACACAGGACACAGCGCTGTCTCTAATCATGGTACCGGGACTGTACGAGCGGCAGGAGAGCATTCTACACCCCGTACACAGGACACAGCGCTGTCTCTAAGCGTGTCACCGGGACTGTACGAGTGGCAGGAGAGCATTCTACACCCCGTACACAGGACACAGCGCTGTCTGTAAGCATGGCACCGGGACTGTACGAGTGGCAGGAGGGCATTCTACACCCTGTACACAGGACACAGCGCTGTCTGTAAGCATGTCACCGGGACTGTACGAGTGGCAGGAGGGCATTCTACACCCTGTACACAGGACACAGCGCTGTCTGTAAGCATGTCACCGGGACTGTACGAGTGGCAGGAGGGCATTCTACACCCCGTACACAGGACACAGCGCTGTCTGTAAGCATGTCACCGGGACTGTACGAGCGGCAGGAGAGCATTCTACACCCCGTACACAGGACACAGCGCTGTCTGTAAGCATGGCACCGGGACTGTACGAGTGGCAGGAGGGCATTCTACACCCCGTACACAGGACACAGCGCTGTCTGTAAGCGTGTCACCGGGACTGTACGAGCGGCAGGAGAGCATTCTACACCCCGTACACAGGACACAGCGCTGTCTGTAAGCGTGTCACCGGGACTGTACGAGCGGCAGGAGAGCATTCTACACCCCGTACACAGGACACAGCGCTGTCTGTAAGCATGTCACCGGGACTGTACGAGCGGCAGGAGAGCATTCTACACCCCGTACACAGGACACAGCGCTGTCTGTAAGCGTGTCACCGGGACTGTACGAGCGGCAGGAGAGCATTCTACACCCCGTACACAGGACACAGCGCTGTCTGTAAGCATGGCACCGGGACTGTACGAGCGGCAGGAGAGCATTCTACACCCCGTACACAGGACACAGCGCTGTCTGTAAGCATGTCACCGGGACTGTACGAGTGGCAGGAGAGCATTCTACACCCCGTACACAGGACACAGCGCTGTCTCTAAGCGTGTCACCGGGACTGTACGAGTGGCAGGAGAGCATTCTACACCCCGTACACAGGACACAGCGCTGTCTCTAAGCATGGCACCGGGACTGTACGAGCGGCAGGAGAGCATTCTACACCCCGTACACAGGACACAGCGCTGTCTCTAAGCGTGTCACCGGGACTGTACGAGCGGCAGGAGAGCATTCTACACCCCGTACACAGGACACAGCGCTGTCTGTAAGCATCGCACCGGGACTGTACGAGTGGCAGGAGAGCATTCTACACCCCGTACACAGGACACAGCGCTGTCTGTAAGCATGGTACCGGGACTGTACGAGCGGCAGGAGAGCATTCTACACCCCGTACACAGGACACAGCGCTGTCTCTAATCATGGTACCGGGACTGTACGAGCGGCAGGAGAGCATTCTACACCCCGTACACAGGACACAGCACTGTCTCTAAGCGTGTCACCGGGACTGTACGAGTGGCAGGAGAGCATTCTACACCCCGTACACAGGACACAGCGCTGTCTGTAAGCATGGCACCGGGACTGTACGAGTGGCAGGAGAGCATTCTACACCCCGTACACAGGACACAGCGCTGTCTGTAAGCATGGCACCGGGACTGTACGAGCGGCAGGAGAGCATTCTACACCCCGTACACAGGACACAGCGCTGTCTGTAAGCATGGCACCGGGACTGTACGAGCGGCAGGAGAGCATTCTACACCCTGTACACAGGACACAGCGCTGTCTGTAAGCATGGCACCGGGACAGTACGAGTGGCAGGAGAGCATTCTACACCCCGTACACAGGACACAGCGCTGTCTCTAAGCATGGCACCGGGACTGTACGAGTGGCAGGAGAACATTCTACACCCCGTACACAGCGCTGTCTGTAAGCATGGCACCGGGACTGTACGAGCGGCAGGAGAGCATTCTACACCCCGTACACAGCGCTGTCTGTAAGCATGGCACCGGGACTGTACGAGCGGCAGGAGAGCATTCTACACCCTGTACACAGGACACAGCGCTGTCTCTAAGCATGGCACCGGGACTGTACGAGTGGCAGGAGAGCATTCTACACCCCGTACACAGGACACAGCGCTGTCTGTAAGCATGGCACCGGGACTGTACGAGCGGCAGGAGAGCATTCTACACCCTGTACACAGGACACAGCGCTGTCTGTAAGCATGGCACCGGGACTGTACGAGTGGCAGGGGGGCATTCTACACCCTGTACACAGGACACAGCGCTGTCTGTAAGCGTGTCACCGGGACTGTACGAGCGGCAGGAGAACATTCTACACCCCGTACACAGGACACAGCGCTGTCTGTAAGCGTGTCACCGGGACTGTACGAGCGGCAGGAGAGCATTCTACACCCCGCACACAGGACACAGCGCTGTCTGTAAGCGTGTCACCGGGACTGTAAGAGTGGCAGGAGAGCATTCTACACCCCGTACACAGGACACAGCGCTGTCTGTAAGCATGTCACCGGGACTGTACGAGCGGCAGGAGAGCATTCTACACCCCGTACACAGGACACAGCGCTGTCTGTAAGCATGGCACCGGGACTGTACGAGTGGCAGGAGGGCATTCTACACCCCGTACACAGGACATAGCGCTGTCTGTAAGCATGGCACCGGGACTGTACGAGCGGCAGGAGAGCATTCTACACCCCGTACACAGGACACAGCGCTGTCTGTAAGCATATCACCGGGACTGTACGAGCGGCAGGAGAGCATTCTACACCCCGTACACAGGACACAGCGCTGTCTGTAAGCATGTCACCGGGACTGTACGAGCGGCAGGAGGGCATTCTACACCCCGTACACAGGACACAGCGCTGTCTGTAAGCGTGTCACCGGGACTGTACGAGCGGCAGGAGAGCATTCTACACCCCGTACAAAGGACACAGCGCTGTCTGTAAGCGTGTCACCGGGACTGTAAGAGTGGCAGGAGAGCATTCTACACCCCGTACACAGGACACAGCGCTGTCTGTAAGCATGTCACCGGGACTGTACGAGCGGCAGGAGAGCATTCTACACCCCGTACACAGGACACAGCGCTGTCTGTAAGCATGGCACCGGGACTGTACGAGTGGCAGGAGGGCATTCTACACCCCGTACACAGGACATAGCGCTGTCTGTAAGCATATCACCGGGACTGTACGAGCGGCAGGAGGGCATTCTACACCCTGTACACAGGACACAGCGCTGTCTGTAAGCGTGTCACCGGGACTGTACGAGTGGCAGGAGAGCATTCTACACCCCGTACACAGGACACAGCGCTGTCTGTAAGCATGGCACCGGGACTGTACGAGCGGCAGGAGAGCATTCTACACCCCGTACACAGGACACAGCGCTGTCTGTAAGCATGTCACCGGGACTGTACGAGCGGCAGGAGAGCATTCTACACCCTGTACACAGGACACAGCGCTGTCTGTAAGCGTGTCACCGGGACTGTACGAGCGGCAGGAGGGCATTCTACACCCTGTACACAGGACACAGCGCTGTCTGTAAGCGTGTCACCGGGACTGTACGAGTGGCAGGAGAGCATTCTACACCCCGTACACAGGACACAGCGCTGTCTGTAAGCATGTCACCGGGACTGTACGAGCGGCAGGAGAGCATTATACACCCTGTACACAGGACACAGCTCTGTCTGTAAGCATGGCACCGGGACTGTACGAGCGGCAGGAGGGCATTCTACACCCCGTACACAGGACACAGCGCTGTCTGTAAGCGTGTCACCGGGACTGTACGTGCGGCAGGAGAGCATTCTACACCCTGTACACAGGACACAGCGCTGTCTGTAAGCGTGTCACCGGGACTGTACGTGCGGCAGGAGAGCATTCTACACCCTGTACACAGGACACAGCGCTGTCTGTAAGCGTGTCACCGGGACTGTACGAGCGGCAGGAGAGCATTCTACACCCTGTACACAGGACACAGCGCTGTCTCTAAGCATGGCACCGGGACTGTACGAGTGGCAGGAGAGCATTCTACACCCCGTACACAGGACACAGCGCTGTCTGTAAGCGTGTCACCGGGACTGTACGAGTGGCAGGAGAACATTCTACACCCCGTACACAGGACACAGCGCTGTCTGTAAGCGTGTCACCGGGACTGTACGTGCGGCAGGAGAGCATTCTACACCCCGTACACAGCGCTGTCTGTAAGCATGTCACCGGGACTGTACGAGTGGCAGGAGAGCATTCTACACCCTGTACACAGGACACAGCGCTGTCTGTAAGCGTGTCACCGGGACTGTACGAGTGGCAGGAGAGCATTCTACACCCCGTACACAGGACACAGCACTGTCTGTAAGCGTGTCACCGGGACTGTACGAGCGGCAGGAGAGCATACTACACCCCGTACACAGGACACAGCGCTGTCTGTAAGCGTGTCACCGGGACTGTACGAGCGGCAGGAGAGCATTCTACACCCCGTACACAGGACACAGCGCTGTCTCTAAGCATGGCACCGGGACTGTACGAGTGGCAGGAGAGCATTCTACACCCCGTACACAGGACACAGCGCTGTCTGTAAGCATGGCACCGGGACTGTACGAGTGGCAGGAGGGCATTCTACACCCTGTACACAGGACACAGCGCTGTCTGTAAGCGTGTCACCGGGACTGTACGAGCGGCAGGAGAGCATTCTACACCCCGTACACAGGACACAGCGCTGTCTCTAAGCATGGCACCGGGACTGTACGAGTGGCAGGAAGGCATTCTACACCCCGTACACAGGACACAGCGCTGTCTGTAAGCATGGCACCGGGACTGTACGAGCGGCAGGAGAGCATTCTACACCCCGTACACAGGACACAGCGCTGTCTCTAAGCATGGTACCGGGACTATACGAGTGGCAGGAGAGCATTCTACACCCCGTACACAGGACACAGCGCTGTCTCTAAGCATGGCACCGGGACTGTACGAGTGGCAGGAGAACATTCTACACCCCGTACACAGCGCTGTCTGTAAGCATGGCACCGGGACTGTACGAGCGGCAGGAGAGCATTCTACACCCCGTACACAGGACACAGCGCTGTCTCTAAGCATGGTACCGGGACTGTACGAGTGGCAGGAGAGCATTCTACACCCCGTACACAGGACACAGCGCTGTCTGTAAGCATGTCACCGGGACTGTACGAGCGGCAGGAGAGCATTCTACACCCTGTACACAGGACACAGCGCTGTCTGTAAGCATGGCACCGGGACTGTACGAGTGGCAGGAGAGCATTCTACACCCCGTACACAGGACACAGCGCTGTCTGTAAGCATGGCACCGGGACTGTACGAGTGGCAGGAGGGCATTCTACACCCTGTACACAGGACACAGCGCTGTCTGTAAGCGTGTCACCGGGACTGTACGAGCGGCAGGAGAACATTCTACACCCCGTACACAGGACACAGCGCTGTCTGTAAGCGTGTCACCGGGACTGTAAGAGTGGCAGGAGAGCATTCTACACCCTGTACACAGGACACAGCGCTGTCTGTAAGCATGTCACCGGGACTGTACGAGCGGCAGGAGAGCATTCTACACCCCGTACACAGGACACAGCGCTGTCTGTAAGCATGGCACCGGGACTGTACGAGCGGCAGGAGAGAATTCTACATCCTGTACACAGGACACAGCGCTGTCTGTAAGCATGGCACCGGGACTGTACGAGCGGCAGGAGAGCATTCTACACCCCGTACACAGGACACAGCGCTGTCTGTAAGCATGGCACCGGGACTGTACGAGCGGCAGGAGAGCATTCTACACCCTGTACACAGGACACAGAGCTGTCTGTAAGCATGGCACCGGGACTGTACGAGCGGCAGGAGAGCATTCTACACCCCGTACACAGGACACAGCGCTGTCTGTAAGCATGGCACCGGGACTGTACGAGCGGCAGGAGAGCATTCTACACCCTGTACACAGGACACAGAGCTGTCTGTAAGCATGGCACCGGGACTGTACGAGCGGCAGGAGAGCATTCTACACCCCGTACACAGGACACAGAGCTGTCTGTAAGCATGTCACCGGGACTGTACGAGCGGCAGGAGAGCATTCTACACCCCGTACACAGGACACAGCGCTGTCTGTAAGCATGGCACCGGGACTGTACGAGTGGCAGGAAGGCATTCTACACCCCGTACACAGGACACAGCGCTGTCTGTAAGCGTGTCACCGGGACTGTACGAGCGGCAGGAGAGCATTCTACACCCTGTACACAGGACACAGCGCTGTCTGTAAGCGTGTCACCGGGACTGTACGAGCGGCAGGAGAGCATTCTACACCACGTACACAGGACACAGCGCTGTCTGTAAGCATGTCACCGGGACTGTACGAGCGGCAGGAGAGCATTCTACACCCCGTACACAGGACGCAGCGCTGTCTGTAAGCGTGTCACCGGGACTGTACGAGCGGCAGGAGAGCATTCTACACCCCGTACACAGGACACAGCGCTGTCTGTAAGCATGGCACCGGGACTGTACGAGCGGCAGGAGAGCATTCTACACCCCGTACACAGGACACAGCGCTGTCTGTAAGCATGTCACCGGGACTGTACGAGTGGCAGGAGAGCATTCTACACCCCGTACACAGGACACAGCGCTGTCTCTAAGCGTGTCACCGGGACTGTACGAGTGGCAGGAGAGCATTCTACACCCCGTACACAGGACACAGCGCTGTCTGTAAGCGTGTCACCGGGACTGTACGAGCGGCAGGAGAGCATTCTACACCCCGTACACAGGACACAGCGCTGTCTCTAAGCATGGCACCGGGACTGTACGAGTGGCAGGAGAGCATTCTACACCCCGTACACAGGACACAGCGCTGTCTGTAAGCATGGCACCGGGACTGTACGAGTGGCAGGAGAGCATTCTACACCCCGTACACAGGACACAGCGCTGTCTGTAAGCATGGCACCGGGACTGTACGAGCGGCAGGAGAGCATTCTACACCCCGTACACAGGACACAGCGCTGTCTCTAAGCATGGTACCGGGACTGTACGAGCGGCAGGAGAGCATTCTACACCCCGTACACAGGACACAGCGTTGTCTCTAAGCATGGTACCGGGACTGTACGAGCGGCAGGAGAGCATTCTACACCCCGTACACAGGACACAGCGCTGTCTCTAAGCGTGTCACCGGGACTGTACGAGTGGCAGGAGAGCATTCTACACCCCGTACACAGGACACAGCGCTGTCTGTAAGCATGGCACCGGGACTGTACGAGTGGCAGGAGAACATTCTACACCCCGTACACAGCGCTGTCTGTAAGCATGGCACCGGGACTGTACGAGCGGCAGGAGAGCATTCTACACCCCGTACACAGGACACAGCGCTGTCTGTAAGCATGGCACCGGGACTGTACGAGCGGCAGGAGAGCATTCTACACCCTGTACACAGGACACAGCGCTGTCTCTAAGCATGGTACCGGGACTGTACGAGTGGCAGGAGAGCATTCTACACCCCGTACACAGGACACAGCGCTGTCTGTAAGCATGGCACCGGGACTGTACGAGCGGCAGGAGAGCATTCTACACCCTGTACACAGGACACAGCGCTGTCTGTAAGCATGGCACCGGGACTGTACGAGTGGCAGGAGGGCATTCTACACCCTGTACACAGGACACAGCGCTGTCTGTAAGCGTGTCACCGGGACTGTACGAGCGGCAGGAGAACATTCTACACCCCGTACACAGGAGACAGCGCTGTCTGTAAGCGTGTCACCGGGACTGTACGAGCGGCAGGAGAGCATTCTACACCCTGTACACAGGACACAGCGCTGTCTGTAAGCATTGTACCGGGACTGTACGAGCGGCAGGAGAGCATTCTACACCACGTACACAGGACACAGCGCTGTCTGTAAGCATGGCACCGGGACTGTACGAGTGGCAGGAGGGCATTCTACACCCCGTACACAGGACACAGCGCTGTCTGTAAGCATGGCACCGGGACTGTACGAGCGGCAGGAGAGCATTCTACACCCCGTACACAGGACACAGCGCTGTCTGTAAGCATATCACCGGGACTGTACGAGCGGCAGGAGAGCATTCTACACCCCGTACACAGGACACAGCGCTGTCTGTAAGCATGTCACCGGGACTGTACGAGCGGCAGGAGGGCATTCTACACCCTGTACACAGGACACAGCGCTGTCTGTAAGCGTGTCACCGGGACTGTACGAGCGGCAGGAGGGCATTCTACACCCTGTACACAGGACACAGCGCTGTCTGTAAGCGTGTCACCGGGACTGTACGAGCGGCAGGAGAGCATTCTACACCCCGTACACAGGACACAGCGCTGTCTGTAAGCATGGCACCGGGACTGTACGAGCGGCAGGAGAGCATTCTACACCCCGTACACAGGACACAGCGCTGTCTGTAAGCATGTCACCGGGACTGTACGAGCGGCAGGAGAGCATTCTACACCCTGTACACAGGACACAGCGCTGTCTGTAAGCGTGTCACCGGGACTGTACGAGCGGCAGGAGGGCATTCTACACTCTGTACACAGGACACAGCGCTGTCTGTAAGCATGTCACCGGGACTGTACGAGCGGCAGGAGGGCATTCTACACCCTGTACACAGCGCTGTCTGTAAGCATGGCACCGGGACTGTACGAGCGGCAGGAGAGCATTCTACACCCCGTACACAGGACACAGCGCTGTCTGTAAGCATGGCACCGGGACTGTACGAGCGGCAGGAGAGCATTCTACACCCCGTACACAGGAGACAGCGCTGTCTGTAAGCATGGCACCGGGACTGTACGAGTGGCAGGAGAGCATTCTACACCCCGTACACAGGAGACAGCGCTGTCTGTAAGCGTGTCACCGGGACTGTACGAGCGGCAGGAGAACATTCTACACCCTGTACACAGGACACAGCGCTGTCTGTAAGCATGGCACCGGGACTGTACGAGCGGCAGGAGAGCATTCTACACCCTGTACACAGGACACAGAGCTGTCTGTAAGCATGTCACCGGGACTGTACGAGCGGCAGGAGAGCATTCTACACCCTGTACACAGGACACAGCTCTGTCTGTAAGCATGGCACCGGGACTGTACGAGCGGCAGGAGGGCATTCTACACCCCGTACACAGGACACAGCGCTGTCTGTAAGCGTGTCACCGGGACTGTACGTGCGGCAGGAGAGCATTCTACACCCTGTACACAGGACACAGCGCTGTCTGTAAGCGTGTCACCGGGACTGTACGTGTGGCAGGAGAGCATTCTACACCCTGTACACAGGACACAGCGCTGTCTGTAAGCGTGTCACCGGGACTGTACGAGCGGCAGGAGAGCATTCTACACCCTGTACACAGGACACAGCGCTGTCTCTAAGCATGGCACCGGGACTGTACGAGTGGCAGGAGAGCATTCTACACCCCGTACACAGGACACAGCGCTGTCTGTAAGCGTGTCACCGGGACTGTATGAGTGGCAGGAGAACATTCTACACTCCGTACACAGGACACAGCGCTGTCTGTAAGCGTGTCACCGGGACTGTACGTGCGGCAGGAGAGCATTCTACACCCCGTACACAGCGCTGTCTGTAGGCATGTCACCGGGACTGTACGAGTGGCAGGAGAGCATTCTACACCCTGTACACAGGACACAGCGCTGTCTGTAAGCATGTCACCGGGACTGTACGAGTGGCAGGAGAGCATTCTACACCCTGTACACAGGACACAGCGCTGTCTGTAAGCGTGTCACCGGGACTGTACGAGTGGCAGGAGAGCATTCTACACCCCGTACACAGGACACAGCGCTGTCTGTAAGCATGGCACCGGGACTGTACGAGCGGCAGGAGGGCATTCTACACCCTGTACACAGGACACAGCGCTGTCTGTAAGCGTGTCACCGGGACTGTACGAGCGGCAGGAGAGCATTCTACACCCCGTACACAGGACACAGCGCTGTCTCTAAGCATGGCACCGGGACTGTACGAGTGGCAGGAGAACATTCTACACCCCGTACACAGCGCTGTCTGTAAGCATGGCACCGGGACTGTACGAGCGGCAGGAGAGCATTCTACACCCCGTACACAGGACACAGCGCTGTCTCTAAGCATGGTACCGGGACTGTACGAGTGGCAGGAGAGCATTCTACACCCCGTACACAGGACACAGCGCTGTCTGTAAGCATGTCACCGGGACTGTACGAGCGGCAGGAGAGCATTCTACACCCTGTACACAGGACACAGCGCTGTCTGTAAGCATGGCACCGGGACTGTACGAGCGGCAGGAGAGCATTCTACACCACGTACACAGGACACAGCGCTGTCTGTAAGCATGGCACGGGACTGTACGAGTGGCAGGAGAGCATTCTACACCCCGTACACAGGACACAGCGCTGTCTGTAAGCATGGCACCGGGACTGTACGAGTGGCAGGAGGGCATTCTACACCCTGTACACAGGACACAGCGCTGTCTGTAAGCGTGTCACCGGGACTGTACGAGCGGCAGGAGAACATTCTACACCCCGTACACAGGACACAGCGCTGTCTGTAAGCATGTCACCGGGACTGTAAGAGTGGCAGGAGAGCATTCTACACCCTGTACACAGGACACAGCGCTGTCTGTAAGCATGGCACCGGGACTGTACGAGCGGCAGGAGAGCATTCTACACCCTGTACACAGGACACAGCGCTGTCTGTAAGCATGGCACCGGGACTGTACGAGCGGCAGGAGAGCATTCTACACCCCGTACACAGGACACAGCGCTGTCTCTAAGCATGGCACCGGGACTGTACGAGTGGCAGGAGAATATTCTACACCCCGTACACAGCGCTGTCTGTAAGCATGGCACCGGGACTGTACGAGCGGCAGGAGAGCATTCTACACCACGTACACAGGACACAGCGCTGTCTGTAAGCATGGCACCGGGACTGTACGAGTGGCAGGAGAGCATTCTACACCCCGTACACAGGACACAGCGCTGTCTGTAAGCATGGCACCGGGACTGTACGAGTGGCAGGAGGGCATTCTACACCATGTACACAGGACACAGCGCTGTCTGTAAGCGTGTCACCGGGACTGTACGAGCGGCAGGAGAACATTCTACACCCCGTACACAGGACACAGCGCTGTCTGTAAGCATGTCACCGGGACTGTAAGAGTGGCAGGAGAGCATTCTACACCCTGTACACAGGACACAGCGCTGTCTCTAAGCATGGCACCGGGACTGTACGAGTGGCAGGAGAACATTCTACACCCCGTACACAGCGCTGTCTGTAAGCATGGCACCGGGACTGTACGAGCGGCAGGAGAGCATTCTACACCCTGTACACAGGACACAGAGCTGTCTGTAAGCATGGCACCGGGACTGTACGAGCGGCAGGAGAGCATTCTACACCCCGTACACAGGACACAGGGCTGTCTGTAAGCATGGCACCGGGACTGTACGAGCGGCAGGAGAGCATTCTACACCCTGTACACAGGACACAGAGCTGTCTGTAAGCATGGCACCGGGACTGTACGAGCGGCAGGAGAGCATTCTACACCCTGTACACAGGACACAGAGCTGTCTGTAAGCATGGCACCGGGACTGTACGAGCGGCAGGAGAGCATTCTACACCCCGTACACAGGACACAGCGCTGTCTGTAAGCATGGCACCGGGACTGTACGAGCGGCAGGAGAGCATTCTACACCCTGTACACAGGACACAGAGCTGTCTGTAAGCATGTCACCGGGACTGTACGAGCGGCAGGAGGGCATTCTACACCCCGTACACAGGACACAGCGCTGTCTGTAAGCATGGCACCGGGACTGTACGAGCGGCAGGAGAACATTCTACACCCCGTACACAGGACACAGCGCTGTCTGTAAGCGTGTCACCGGGACTGTAAGAGTGGCAGGAGAGCATTCTACACCCTGTACACAGGACACAGCGCTGTCTGTAAGCATGGCACCGGGACTGTACGAGCGGCAGGAGAGCATTCTACACCACGTACACAGGACACAGCGCTGTCTGTAAGCGTGTCACCGGGACTGTACGAGCGGCAGGAGAGCATTCTACACCCTGTACACAGGACACAGCGCTGTCTGTAAGCATGGCACCGGGACTGTACGAGTGGCAGGAGAGCATTCTACACCCCGTACACAGGACACAGCGCTGTCTGTAAGCATGGCACCGGGACTGTACGAGCGGCAGGAGAGCATTCTACACCCCGTACACAGGACACAGCGCTGTCTGTAAGCATGGCACCGGGACTGTACGAGTGGCAGGAGAGCATTCTACACCACGTACACAGGACACAGCGCTGTCTGTAAGCATGTCACCGGGACTGTACGAGCGGCAGGAGAGCATTCTACACCCCGTACACAGGAGACAGCGCTGTCTGTAAGCATGGCACCGGGACTGTACGAGCGGCAGGAGAGCATTCTACACCCCGTACACAGGAGACAGCGCTGTCTGTAAGCGTGTCACCGGGACTGTACGAGCGGCAGAAGAACATTCTACACCCCGTACACAGGACACAGCGCTGTCTGTAAGCATGGCACCGGGACTGTACGAGTGGCAGGAGAACATTCTACACCACGTACACAGGACACAGCGCTGTCTGTAAGCATGTCACCGGGACTAGACGAGCGGCAGGAGGGCATTCTACACCCCGTACACAGGACACAGCGCTGTCTGTAAGCGTGTCACCGGGACTGTACGAGCGGCAGAAGAGCATTCTACACCCTGTACACAGGACACAGCGCTGTCTGTAAGCGTGTCACCGGGACTGTACGAGTGGCAGGAGAGCATTCTACACCCCGTACACAGGAGACAGCGCTGTCTGTAAGCGTGTCACCGGGACTGTACGAGCGGCAGGAGAACATTCTACACCCCGTACACAGGACACAGCGCTGTCTGTAAGCGTGTCACCGGGACTGTACGAGTGGCAGGAGAGCATTCTACACCCCGTACACAGGACACAGCGCTGTCTGTAAGCATGTCACCGGGACTGTACGAGTGGCAGGAGGGCATTCTACACCCCGTACACAGGACACAGCGCTGTCTGTAAGCATGGCACCGGGACTATACGAGTGGCAGGAGGGCATTCTACACCCTGTACACAGGACACAGCGCTGTCTGTAAGCGTGTCACCGGGACTGTACGAGCGGCAGGAGGGCATTCTACACCCTGTACACAGGACACAGCGCTGTCTGTAAGCGTGTCACCGGGACTGTACGAGCGGCAGGAGGGCATTCTACACCCTGTACACAGGACACAGCGCTGTCTGTAAGCGTGTCACCGGGACTGTACGAGCGGCAGGAGAACATTCTACACCCCGTACACAGGACACAGCGCTGTCTGTAAGCATGTCACCGGGACTGTACGAGTGGCAGGAGAGCATTCTACATCCCGTACACAGGACACAGCGCTGTCTGTAAGCGTGTCACCGGGACTGTACGAGCGGCAGGAGGGCATTCTACACCCTGTACACAGCGCTGTCTGTAAGCATGGCACCGGGACTGTACGAGCGGCAGGAGAGCATTCTACACCCTGTACACAGGACACAGCGCTGTCTGTAAGCATGTCACCGGGACTGTACGAGCGGCAGGAGGGCATTCTACACCCTGTACACAGGACACAGCGCTGTCTGTAAGCATGTCACCGGGACTGTACGAGCGGCAGGAGGGCATTCTACACCCTGTACACAGCGCTGTCTGTAAGCATGGCACCGGGACTGTACGAGCGGCAGGAGGGCATTCTACACCCTGTACACAGGACACAGCGCTGTCTGTAAGCATGGCACCGGGACTGTACGAGCGGCAGGAGGGCATTCTACACCCTGTACACAGGACACAGCGCTGTCTGTAAGCATGTCACCGGGACTGTACGAGCGGCAGGAGGGCATTCTACACCCTGTACACAGGACACAGCGCTGTCTGTAAGCATGGCACCGGGACTGTACGAGCGGCAGGAGGGCATTCTACACCCTGTACACAGCGCTGTCTGTAAGCATGGCACCGGGACTGTACGAGCAGCAGGAGACCATTCTACACCCCGTACACAGGACACAGCACTGTCTGTAAGCATGTCACCGGGACTGTACGAGCGGCAGGAGAGCATTCTACACCCCGTACACAGGACACAGCGCTGTCTGTAAGCATGGCACCGGGACTGTATGAGCGGCAGGAGAGCATTCTACACCCTGTACACAGCGCTGTCTGTAAGCATGGCACCGGGACTGTACGAGCAGCAGGAGACCATTCTACACCCCGTACACAGGACACAGCACTGTCTGTAAGCATGTCACCGGGACTGTACGAGCGGCAGGAGAGCATTCTACACCCCGTACACAGGACACAGCGCTGTCTGTAAGCATGTCACCGGGACTGTACGAGCGGCAGGAGAGCATTCTACACCCCGTACACAGGACACAGCGCTGTCTGTAAGCATGGCACCGGGACTGTATGAGCGGCAGGAGAGCATTCTACACCCCGTACACAGGACACAGCTCTGTCTGTAAGCGTGTCACTGGGACTGTACGTGCGGCAGGAGAGCATTCTACACCCCGTACACAGGACACAGCGCTGTCTGTAAGCATGGCACCGGGACTGTACGAGTGGCAGGAGAGCATTCTACACCCTGTACACAGGACACAGCGCTGTCTCTAAGCATGGCACCGGGACTGTACGAGTGGCAGGAGAACATTCTACACCCCGTACACAGCGCTGTCTGTAAGCATGGCACCGGGACTGTACGAGCGGCAGGAGAGCATTCTACACCCTGTACACAGGACACAGAGCTGTCTGTAAGCATGGCACCGGGACTGTACGAGCGGCAGGAGAGCATTCTACACCCCGTACACAGGGCTGTCTGTAAGCATGGCACCGGGACTGTACGAGCGGCAGGAGAGCATTCTACACCCTGTACACAGGACACAGAGCTGTCTGTAAGCATGGCACCGGGACTGTACGAGCGGCAGGAGAGCATTCTACACCCTGTACACAGGACACAGAGCTGTCTGTAAGCATGGCACCGGGACTGTACGAGCGGCAGGAGAGCATTCTACACCCCGTACACAGGACACAGCGCTGTCTGTAAGCATGGCACCGGGACTGTACGAGCGGCAGGAGAGCATTCTACACCCTGTACACAGGACACAGAGCTGTCTGTAAGCATGTCACCGGGACTGTACGAGCGGCAGGAGGGCATTCTACACCCCGTACACAGGACACAGCGCTGTCTGTAAGCATGGCACCGGGACTGTACGAGCGGCAGGAGAACATTCTACACCCCGTACACAGGACACAGCGCTGTCTGTAAGCGTGTCACCGGGACTGTAAGAGTGGCAGGAGAGCATTCTACACCCTGTACACAGGACACAGCGCTGTCTGTAAGCATGGCACCGGGACTGTACGAGCGGCAGGAGAGCATTCTACACCACGTACACAGGACACAGCGCTGTCTGTAAGCGTGTCACCGGGACTGTACGAGCGGCAGGAGAGCATTCTACACCCTGTACACAGGACACAGCGCTGTCTGTAAGCATGGCACCGGGACTGTACGAGTGGCAGGAGAGCATTCTACACCCCGTACACAGGACACAGCGCTGTCTGTAAGCATGGCACCGGGACTGTACGAGCGGCAGGAGAGCATTCTACACCCCGTACACAGGACACAGCGCTGTCTGTAAGCATGGCACCGGGACTGTACGAGTGGCAGGAGAGCATTCTACACCACGTACACAGGACACAGCGCTGTCTGTAAGCATGGCACCGGGACTGTACGAGCGGCAGGAGAGCATTCTACACCCCGTACACAGGAGACAGCGCTGTCTGTAAGCGTGTCACCGGGACTGTACGAGCGGCAGAAGAACATTCTACACCCCGTACACAGGACACAGCGCTGTCTGTAAGCATGGCACCGGGACTGTACGAGTGGCAGGAGAACATTCTACACCACGTACACAGGACACAGCGCTGTCTGTAAGCATGTCACCGGGACTAGACGAGCGGCAGGAGGGCATTCTACACCCCGTACACAGGACACAGCGCTGTCTGTAAGCGTGTCACCGGGACTGTACGAGCGGCAGAAGAGCATTCTACACCCTGTACACAGGACACAGCGCTGTCTGTAAGCGTGTCACCGGGACTGTACGAGTGGCAGGAGAGCATTCTACACCCCGTACACAGGAGACAGCGCTGTCTGTAAGCGTGTCACCGGGACTGTACGAGCGGCAGGAGAACATTCTACACCCCGTACACAGGACACAGCGCTGTCTGTAAGCGTGTCACCGGGACTGTACGAGTGGCAGGAGAGCATTCTACACCCCGTACACAGGACACAGCGCTGTCTGTAAGCGTGTCACCGGGACTGTACGAGTGGCAGGAGGGCATTCTACACCCCGTACACAGGACACAGCGCTGTCTGTAAGCGTGTCACCGGGACTGTACGAGCGGCAGGAGAGCATTCTACACCACGTACACAGGACACAGCGCTGTCTGTAAGCGTGTCACCGGGACTGTACGAGTGGCAGGAGGGCATTCTACACCCCGTACACAGGACACAGCGCTGTCTGTAAGCGTGTCACCGGGACTGTACGAGCGGCAGGAGAGCATTCTACACCCCGTACACAGGACACAGCGCTGTCTGTAAGCATGGCACCGGGACTATACGAGTGGCAGGAGGGCATTCTACACCCTGTACACAGGACACAGCGCTGTCTGTAAGCGTGTCACCGGGACTGTACGAGCGGCAGGAGGGCATTCTACACCCTGTACACAGGACACAGCGCTGTCTGTAAGCGTGTCACCGGGACTGTACGAGCGGCAGGAGGGCATTCTACACCCTGTACACAGGACACAGCGCTGTCTGTAAGCGTGTCACCGGGACTGTACGAGCGGCAGGAGAACATTCTACACCCCGTACACAGGACACAGCGCTGTCTGTAAGCATGTCACCGGGACTGTACGAGTGGCAGGAGAGCATTCTACATCCCGTACACAGGACACAGCGCTGTCTGTAAGCATGTCACCGGGACTGTACGAGCGGCAGGAGGGCATTCTACACCCTGTACACAGCGCTGTCTGTAAGCATGGCACCGGGACTGTACGAGCGGCAGGAGGGCATTCTACACCCTGTACACAGGACACAGCGCTGTCTGTAAGCGTGTCACCGGGACTGTACGAGCGGCAGGAGAACATTCTACACCCCGTACACAGGACACAGCGCTGTCTGTAAGCATGGCACCGGGACTGTACGAGCGGCAGGAGGGCATTCTACACCCTGTACACAGGACACAGCGCTGTCTGTAAGCATGTCACCGGGACTGTACGAGCGGCAGGAGGGCATTCTACACCCTGTACACAGGACACAGCGCTGTCTGTAAGCATGTCACCGGGACTGTACGAGCGGCAGGAGGGCATTCTACACCCTGTACACAGGACACAGCGCTGTCTGTAAGCGTGTCACCGGGACTGTACGAGCGGCAGGAGGGCATTCTACACCCTGTACACAGGACACAGCGCTGTCTGTAAGCATGTCACCGGGACTGTACGAGTGGCAGGAGGGCATTCTACACTCTGTACACAGGACACAGCGCTGTCTGTAAGCATGTCACCGGGACTGTACGAGTGGCAGGAGAGCATTCTACACCCTGTACACAGGACACAGCGCTGTCTGTAAGCGTGTCACCGGGACTGTACGAGCGGCAGGAGGGCATTCTACACCCTGTACACAGGACACAGCGCTGTCTGTAAGCATGTCACTGGGACTGTACGAGCGGCAGGAGAGCATTCTACACCCTGTACACAGGACACAGCGCTGTCTGTAAGCATGGCACCGGGACTGTACGAGCGGCAGGAGAACATTCTACACCCTGTACACAGGACACAGCGCCGCATGCCTCCACCAAATTCATGGCTATTGATTTTCATGTATTTCTTCCAGCAATCTGCATCCAGCTTTCATTCATAATTCATGGTCTTGCTGTAATTTGTAGGAAAGTCGTGTAATACGGAGATCAGCGACTGACAGATGCCGCACGTCAGCGTACTGCTCAGCACTGAAATATGTTCCAGGTCTAAGTGTCGTCCACTATCCACAACGGGGACCTCATTAAACTGACCCCCGAGTTCCCCGACTTGAGACTGAAAGGTCATATTGGGTCAGTCCATTTTTATTGAGTGACGTGGCGGGTGTGCCAGCTGCGGAGCCCCCTCTATCAGGAGAGGCAGCAGATGGCACACCTGTGTGCTGGGTACATGTAATCAGCGGGCACTCACCTGCACCGCAGAACAATGCGCTCTTCTGCTAAGAATGACTCATTTGCATGTCATTTGCTAAAAGTCTAATGTGCTAACCTAATGTCCGAGCGCTGCGCTCCAAAAATACAACTAAATTAAATCTAGATCAATATAAATATTTGCCAAGTTTAGTTTGAGAAAATGAATAGTGAACTGAAACCGTGTAAGTCAGTGGTTAGTACATAAGAGGAGGATGCGCGCAGTCAGGACGGCACATTTTGCTACATACATACATACATACACCCTACTGATACACAGGAATATGTAGTAACGTATTACTGCCAGGACGTATAATAACACTCCCTGGACCCCTCCTATTATAATCACTTCCGCCAGCACTCTGTCCCGATTTTATCCTCGGAATAACTATATACCCCGTGTGTGTAATATGTACAGTAACCCACAGAACACGGACTGGTAACATGGACGGTTTGTACAGAGTACAGCTGCACACGCAGAGGAACATTACTGTGTAATTCTATAACATGTCATGTTCCAGCAGCCGGATCAGCCAGAGATGAGGATTTGTGGACGTCCCTTGCATGCGGGCGGGAGGGGGGGATCTTGCGGTCACAGTGAACTCTAAAGGACGTAATATTAGATTTAATACTTACAAATGGACAGATGATCAGATGTTACTGTGGCCGCCTATCAGTGTGATTTACTACACAGGCATGTAAGAGGTTTCAGATCTGGATAGTGCTGACACCCCTCAGACACAAAGCAGGGTGATATGCGGGCCGCGTGGGAGCATGGAGAAGCCTTTCAGTTGTTCTGGGACTAGAACGCAGCAAAAAGTGACGTTTTATAGATAATTACTGCATATGAAAAGGCAGCATTGGGACTCCTTATAGACATAGGAGGAACACACATGTTCATTATACCACATGGTCTAGGCCTTCCCACAGACGTATTATGGAGTGTCACGAGCAGCTGCGTTCTCAGACGCAGTACCACAGCCACAGAGGCCACGTTTAGCCGGAGCTGAGAAGGAGACACAGCGGCAGCCATAAGCTGATGAGAGCGATGAGGTACGATGGTGGAGTATGCACAACAGTCAGCAGAGTGACACCGGCCGTGGCTACTGATTATAGACGCCTCAGAAATTGCACGTTCTGTAGCACGCAGACACAGGAGCAGAAACTATTATTTGCATATTACCACAGCTGCCAATCTGGGGGGAAAAACCTGCAAGAGCGAATGCAACTACTGCACCCATCTCTGGTCAGGACTGTTGTCCCATTCATTGGGGTCTACACACACACACACACACACACAAAGAGCGCTATCAGTTACTTGGTGATTATACATCTACGGCCCAATACACAGACAACGGGAGTGGAAAAGAGAGAAGGCGAAAGTGAAAGAGAAGCAGAGAGCAAATGAGAGAAAGAGAAAGAAAGAGAGAAAGAGAGAAAGAAAGAGAGAGAGAAAGAAAGAAAAAGAAAGAAAGAAAGAAAGAAAGAAAGAAAGAAAGAAAGAAAGAAAGAAAGAAAGAAAGAAAAAGAAAAAGAAAAAAAGAAAGAAAGAAAAAGAGAAAGAAAAAGAGAAAAAGAGAAAAAGAGAAAGAAAGAAAGAAAGAAAGAAAAAGAGAAAAAGAGAAAGAAAGAAAGAAAGAAAGAAAGAAAGAGAAAAAGAAAGAAAGAAAAAGAAAGAAAGAAAAAGAAAGAGAAAAAGAAAGAAAGAAAAAGAAAAAAAGAAAGAAAGAAAAAGAGAAAGAAAGAGAAAAAGAGAAAGAAAGAAAGAAAAAGAGAAAAAGAGAAAAAGAGAAAGAAAGAAAAAGAGAAAAAGAGAAAAAGAGAAAGAAAGAAAGAAAGAAAGAAAGAAAAAGAAAGAGAAAAAGAAAGAAAGAAAAAGAAAGAAAGAAAGAAAGAAAGAAAGAAAAAGAAAGAAAGAAAAAGAAAGAAAGAAAAAGAAAGAAAGAAAAAGAAAGAAAAAGAAAGAAAGAAAAAGAAAGAAAAAGAAAGAAAGAAAGAAAAAGAAAGAAAGAAAGAAAGAAAGAAAGAAAGAAAGAAAGAAAGAAAGAAAGAAAGAAAGAAAGAAAGAAAGAAAGAAGAAAAAAAAAAGGAGGGATGTAGAAAAAGAGTGAGAAGGAGATACAGGGATAAACTATAAAAAAATGTTAATAATTATAAAAATGGAGGAAGAGCACGTGAGAAGAAAGATAATGGACACAGGAGAAAAAGAAGGAAGAAGAAGAGGTGTAGAGAAGAGAAATAGAAAGAGGAGAAACAGGGACAGAGCAAAACAAAGGAAAACAGAAGCAGTAAAGGAGCAAGTATATAGAGGAAGAGTGTGTGAGAGGAAGAGGGGTGGGGAACAGAAACAGAGAGAAAGGAGAGACGTAAAAGAGAAATGTAAAGTGAAAAAAAAGGAATGGAGAAAGAAAAAGGATGAAATGGATGTTTGAGAGAACAGAGAATGTGAGGCAGATGAGGAGTGAAAAAAGGTGAATGAAAGAGAAAGCCAGGAAAATAGAGATAGAGAGACAGTGAAGAAATGAAGAGGAAATGGAGAGAGAGACGGGACTGTAAGTGGCTTCCTTTGCTTTGTGCGAGCGACAGGTGGATTTTATACCTGTCTATGCAGAATATTAGGTTGTACATAAACACATGTAAAATATTAATCAACAGCAGACTAGTGTCACCATATGAGAATGGAAACTTCTAACCAGGAAATCCGGAGAAAAAGAACCTTACCTGCTGAATAAAACGCTGGAGGAAACGCGTCCATTTAAAACCTGACACCTGTCGCTCTGTGGCCTTCACTTTCTTGATGAATGGATTTCTGCAGAAAAGCATAAATGAGACACCGGGTCATATACTGTATACCCCTAATAACACGTCCATTTATCGCTGCACATAGATAACACTGCCGCAGCACTAAGGCCAGATTTATCTACAATCATTTATCAGTATGATATTTCATAGCAAGACACAGGTTTTACACTTTACATCCATTTATAGAAAAGCGGAATACAAATCTCAGAAGAACCTCAAGTTTATAATACGCACTGGGGACAATTAAGAACACACGTAGCCCTACTATCCTAGATATCCCTGGATAGGAGCACGGAAAGGTCTGGGGAGGCCGGACGCACTGTCGTAGCTTCCATCTTGTACAGCCTCAGTATATCTCACGCATTCATTCGCCGTTACTCATTATCAGCGAGTTACGGGAAGATTACGTTACGTCACTTTATGCTGAGCATAATCAGATTCCAGCTTTACACCTTGACACCAGCCAAAGTCCAGAACAGACTCAAAATTCTAATAAACCTTTATCTGGAGAAACGTGCGAGAGAGATGCTTTGTGGAAGCGGTCAGGGTTCCCCGTCTCCACGCACACCCGCTGCCGTCTTCCCCGTACGCTGGAATAGTGACCCAGTGACTAACACTTGTTATTACAGAACAGAATCCTGAACGGATTCCACGTGTAAGAAGTTAGGGACAAGCGGAGGAAAAGCAGCTAATTGTTAAATAACAAAGGGTAACTGTTTAAGATCCATAGGAGATAGGGACACGGCCAAAAATGGAGCCAAATGTATCAGCACAGCGACCAAAGGACCTTGTGTCATTTTAAGCAAATATTGTGGCGTTTCCATGACAATCCCCTGTTTTGAATATCCGACATGTTCACATATTGAAAAAAAGTATTTCCTGTTTGCACTATAATAACTAGATTTTAGTACGTCCAGTATTAGCAGAACGCCGAATCCCCCCCCCCCCCCCCCCCCCCTATGGGAGCGAGGCAGAGCCGGCAGGACAACGACTGGAATATAGTTATCAGCCAGACAGAACACATACAAGCTGCTCACATAGAGATCTAGCGGTGAACTCGGCCTGCCCCTGTGGAAGTAACGTGGGGCTGTATGTGGATAGACAGATGAGGTGTCCATGCAGCCTCGGAGGACCGGCCACAGCCAAACCGCACCACAAATCCACAAGAAAGGGGATATTATAAATGCAACAAGCTAAATAAAGTGTACATTTTGCACAGAACCTCCAGTTGTACACACATTCTTACCTGTCGGCCTAAACACACAATGGAGTGTTGCCATCATTGTGCGTCTTCCCAAACCTGCAACCTAAACTACTAAGAATAGTGTCTTCAAAACCCCTGTATACCTCAGCCACCGAATCCGGCTCATATAATCACTGGTGGAACAAGACTAAGGCCCCATAGAGCCCTGGTTTGGGCTTTTTGTACCCCGACCGCAGGTCATGCAATACCAACCACACACAATAATCCGGGAGAGCTCCGTGGCCACTGACCTGGAAGGAGGGTCTGGGTTATAGAATGAGGTAACCTGTATAATTACTGTGCGAGGACGACGCAGCCACTTTAGGGAAAGTGCTGCTTCATACAGGAGTATCTTGTATTTTACTGCATTTACCAGAAAGAACCCACTATAGACAATATTCCTCTAATGCTTATTAGTCACAAACAAGGGCAACATGCAAACATTATGGAAAGTGCACAATTCTGATATGGTGCAATGTGGAAACAATCTTTAATAATAAACAAATAAAATATTTATGACATCACGTTGCTGCTCAAAATTGTTATTTTAATCTGAATAAAGTGCTTAATTATTACTCCAATTTATACTTAGGAACGTTTACTGCCAAAATGATTATATTATCTCATAGAGTACAAGATGACTCACTGAAACAGGACTGCAGGACGGAACAATGATGGTAAGAAGACGGCATCACCAAAATATGATTTATACTGTAAGTATGTTGTGTAAAATGGAAAATAATTTAACTTTGCATTTTAATTCATTAGTAAACAATGCATAATTTAGGTTCATCTCAATATAAAAGTGTTACTTATGCCACAATCTTTCTTCATCAGTATGACAAGAGCCTAACATCATTACTCTGTGCTGCTGGGGACCCTGCTCCTCCCACTATATAACTCTCAGGCTGTGACTTCCTGCTGCCTCCATTCCCCTCCTCACATCATGTCACTGCCCCTGTCACATGCAGCTCTGTCCTCACTGATACATTACTCATCTCCTGATATACTCTGTGCTGCTGGGGACCCTGCTACTCCCACTATATAACTCTCAGTCTGTGGCTTCCTGCTGCCTCCATTCTCCTCCTCACATCATGTCACTGCCCCTGTCACATGCAGCCCTGTCCTCACTGATACATCACTCATCTCCTGATATACTCTGTGCTGCTGGGGGACCCTGCACCTCCCACTATGTAACTCTGACTGGCTAATAGTTGCTGTGCCCCTGACCACTTTCTTCTTTGAGGAAACATATTGACTGATGCTTCTATGGAGACACTGGGGAAAAATTTACTAAAGCTTCTAAAACAGAGAACTATTGATGGTGCCTATAGCAACCAATTTCTAAAAGGCTATGATTGGTTGCTATGGGCAACACCATCAATTCTCTGTTTTCAAAGCTTTAGTAAATTTACCCCACTGTGTCTATTTGAATTTGAACCAAATATATTTAATAAAGATAGACAGATAGATAGACATGAGATAGACAGAGAGATAGACATGAGACAGATAGATAGATAGATAGATAGATAGATAGATAGATAGATAGATAGATAGATAGACAAAGATGAGATAGATAGATAGATAGATAGATAGATAGATAGATAGATAGATAGATAACTTCATGGCAGAATCCCCAGAGGACAGCGGAGGCGGCAACATGAAACACAGAGGAACAAAGGCTTGGGAAGGGCGACACACAACACGACATGTTCCTTCTCTCTCAGGCGGCAGACCAGGACCGTCTTGCACAAGTCAGGATTGGGTGGAACATAAATTCCAAACAGATTTCTTCCCATTTATTTACTATAAATACAGATTAGCTAAAATGAATACTCTTTATTTTTTTATTATTCCCACGCCCGGTTTTTCCCTGAGACACCTGTGCTTGGCGAGAAATTAGAATCCAGATAGCGGAGAATACGCACTTGAGACATGAAGGGAGAGAGGCTATACGGGGACAGAGCAGGAACCACACATTATAATGTCCCATATGAGAGTGAGGATGGCGGAATAGCCGTCAATGTGACCACACGTTATAATGTCCCATATGAGAGTGAGGATGGCGGAATAGCTGTCAATGCGATCACACATTATAATGTCCCATATGAAAGTGAGGATGGCGGAATAGCCGTCAATGTGACCACACGTTATAATGTCCCATATGAGAGTGAGGATGGCGGAATAGCCGTCAATGCGATCACACATTATAATGTCCCATATGAAAGTGAGGATGGCGGAATAGCCGTCAATGTGACCACACGTTATAATGTCCCATATGAGAGTGAGGATGGCGGAATAGCCGTCAATGCGATCACACATTATAATGTCCCATATGAAAGTGAGGATGGCGGAATAGCCGTCAATGTGACCACACGTTATAATGTCCCATATGAAAGTGAGGATGGCGGAATAGCCGTCAATGTGATCACACATTATAATGTCCCATATGAAAGTGAGGATGGCGGAATAGCCGTCAATGTGACCACACGTTATAATGTTCCATATGAAAGTGAGGATGGCGGAATAGCCGTCAATGTGACCACACGTTATAATGTCCCATATGAAAGTGAGGATGGCGGAATAGCCGTCAATGTGACCACACATTATAATGTCCCATATGAAAGCGAGGATGGCGGAATACCCGTCAATGTGACCACACGTTATAATGTCCCATATGAAAGTGAGAATGGCGGAATACCCGTCAATGTGACCACACGTTATAATGTCCCATATGAAAGTGAGGATGGCGGAATACCCGTCAATGTGACCACACGTTATAATGTCCCATATGAAAGTGAGGATGGCGGAATAGCCGTCAATGTGACCACACGTTATAATGTCCCATATGAAAGTGAGGATGGCGGAATAGCCGTCAATGTGACCACACGTTATAATGTCCCATATGAAAGTGAGGATGGCGGAATAGCCGTCAATGTGACCACACATTATAATGTCCCATATGAAAGTGAGGATGGCGGAATAGCCGTCAATGTGACCACACATTATAATGTCCCATATGAAAGTGAGGATAGCGGAATAGCCGTCAATGTGACCACACGTTATAATGTCCCATATGAAAGTGAGGATGGCGGAATAGCCGTCAATGTGATCACACATTATAATGTCCCATATGAAAGGGAAGATGGCGGAATAGCCGTCAATGTGACCCAGTCCTGATACACTGTACTTATGGTCATACTCGCTGCTAATAGACAGATTGTGCGATATAAAGGTCTATCGTCCACTAACATATCACCTGGAAGACGCTGTATGCGGTCACTTGCAGCTTCTAGAACACATCATATCCCACCAGAATGCTGCAAGGAACCTGGCAAATACTATTATTACCAGTTACTTATATAGCGCACACATACTCCGCAACGCTGTACAGGGAATATCTAAGTCACATCAGTCCCAGAAACCCACGCAACCACTGTGAGGATATACAAACTCCATGCAATATGGTCCACGGTGCCAATCGAACCAAAGACATTAGTGCTTTGAGGCCATAATGCTAACCACTATGCCACTGCGACTTACACCATCAAACATTCTCATTGCTGTGATGTGGATTGCTGCTAGATATATTATATGTACATAAAATACATATCTCCACCCCCCCCCCCCTCATCCCCACCCGACTCCTGTGATGTTCTTCCTCCGCCCTGCGCCTGTCTGGCTGATAGGTCTGGGACCTGTTTGGACCTTCCTCAGGTGCATGTCCCCCTCTCCCCGTCACCTACACTCTGATTATAAGGGAACCAGGTTCCGGGTGTCTGGGTTCCTTGAAGTCTCCCTTGTAATTGTCAGGCAGAGATCATCTCTGCAGCTTCCCTCTGATGTTCTGTCTGTGGCAGAGGTGATCACACAGGGAATATCCTCTCAGACGGGCTGAAAGACGGTAGTGGCAGCATTCCGGCTGTCAGCGCTCCAAGGAGCAGGCCACACATGATGTGCCTGTGGGAATCTGGCTGCAGGACAGGCACACTGCATCCTGGAAGCTGGCGCTGGGGTTTCCCCAGGTGTAAATCGCTTATAAACAGTTCCTCTTCTACAATTCCTGCTCGTTATATTCGTACTTTTTACTGAGATGGATGTGGAGCAGCGCGAGGCTCGTAGGGTGTAACGTGTAGGGTGCATGAGGAGAAACGCAGGACAACATGAGGAGACCAAAGGTCCGGTCACAACGCAGGACAACAGGAAACCAAAGGCTGCGGATCCCAAGGACTGATGTTGGGGCAGGGCCCCCAGATCCCAAGGACATAGAAGTTGGGTCAGGGTCCCCAGATCCCAGGGATAGATAGGGGCCACAAATTGAATGATCCAGGTTATTTCTGTGGGAAGACCATTGCGTCTTATCCCCATTCCAAGTTCCAAACCACATTTAAGTCTCTTTTATCAACTAACCCCCTTTCCCGTAATACCTCGTCGAGAGTCGTCATTCCCCCTTCCCCTCCTGGACACGTGGCATTACTGGTAAATTAACATTTTACCACGCTTATTAGCTGAAGACTGTAGTAATACTGCCCGCTAATGAACACATTTTGGAATAGGGTTGTCCATCCATGGTTCAGGCCTGCAGAAGAGCACTGGACCTCCCTCATGGAACATCATGAGAACATCACTGGTGGTCAGCCCTGTTCTGGAGTTATTAGTGTAACACATACTGCCTGCCGCAGGGAAAGGCGTTTCCGCTGTAAGTAATGTTGCCCTATCCTGGCTTCTGACCGCGGCATCCCTGGTGCAGTGCTGTGTGACCGCACTCACAGGAATATACTGGAGACACGGCCTGGGCCAGCCGGCTGGGAACTCTCCTGTGAATACACACTTAGCTGGGACTCTTACAGGCCACATCATTATGTATACCTTCAAACACGCGGACTCTTAATTAACAGCAGTGGATAGTTCTGAGGTTGTTAATCAGTGGCATAATTAATCCATTAAAACACTGAACAACCGGCAATCCCAGACACAAGTTCCCAGATCTAAAACACAAAAGACATATCTACCTGTCCCTGCCCAATCAATACTACAGAATGGAAGTCAGGCAGTAAACATGGCAGTGCAGGGAAATCAATGAGTCCTGGCAGATCGGATCCCCTTAACTTCCAGGGATCAGTAACTTGGAGATAAATCAATCCTCCAGCAGCTAAGCAGTCCCAGGGATGCCTGGAGAGAGAGAGGAGAGGCAGGGATCGCCTGTCCCCGGGACTGACATGGTATAGTGCGGACAGACACTCTTACTGCTGGGGAGATGAAGTCACAGCTTGTACGCTCTCTTCACTATAAGCAAGCATTAGCAGCCCGTTCCTATCCCCACGGCAGCTCAATATACTCTACAGGGTTCTCTGCTACTTGTAGGGGGAGGGGTGGGGGTATCTGTGCTGCTGGGGGAGGAAGGGGAATATCTGTGCTGCTGCTGGGGTGAATATCTCTGCGCCAGGGAGAGATGTTGGGTCAGGGCCCCCAGATCCCACGGACAGGAGTTGGGTCAGGGCCCCCAGATCCCAGGGATAGATAGAAACATGTATTCTGCCCATTGTTGGGTCAGGCCCCTCAGATCCCAGGGAGTGGGCTGGGTCAAGGCCCCCGAATCCCAGAGATCTGCTGGGTCAGGTATCCCAAGGAGAGATAGAAACACAGAATTTGACAGCAGATAAGAACCACTTGGTCCATCTAATCTTTCCATTGTTGGGTCAGGGACCTTGGATCCCAGGGAGAGAGATGCTGTATCCAAGGGAGAAATATGGGGTGAGGACACCAGATCCCAGGTAGATGGCTTGGTCTGGGCACCAAATATCCCATATGCTGAGTCTGGGCACCAGATCCCATGTAGAAATGCTGGTTCAGGACACCAGATCCAAGGTAGAGATACTGGTTTACGGCACCAGAACTCAGGTAGATGTCTGGGTATGAGCACCAGATCCCAGAAATAATAAGTCAGGGCACCAGATCCCAGGTGGAGATGCTGGGTCAGAGCACCAGACCCCAGGTGGAGATTGCTGGGTCAGGGCACCAGATCCCAGGTGGAGATGCTGGGTCAGAGCACCAGACCCCAGGTGGAGATTGCTGGGTCAGGGCACCAGATCCCAGGTGGAGATGCTGGGTCAGGGCACCAGATCCCAGGTGGAGATGCTGGGTCAGGGCACCAGATCCCAAGTGGAGATGCTGGGTCAGGGCACCAGATCCCAAGTGGAGATGCTGGGTCAGGGCACCAGATCCCAAGTGGAGATGCTGGGTCAGGGCACCAGATCCCAAGTGGAGATGCTGGGTCAGGGCACCAGATCCCAAGTGGAGATGCTGGGTCGGGGCACCAGGTTTCAGAATGTAAATAAAATGATACAGCCTTCCAATATCATGTGCAGATTCCGGGATCATGCGTGTGTTTGATAATAATTAGGTGTGTCTTGATGGCACCTGACGTATAAAGAACCCATGCGCAGGTACAGTTCCATTGGTTGTCTAGGCTACGCCATATACAGCAGAGGGATCCATTATAGGTATTACTGATCACATTGTGACGCAGAGCAATCTTACCCTATGCTGGATACGGGATCCGCTCTCTAGGTCGACAATGTCTAGGTTGACCACTGCTGGTCGACAGTAAGTAGGTCGACATGGTTTCTAGGTTGACAGGGACTCTAGGTCGACATGACAAGAGGTCGACATGAGTTTTTTTTTTTAAACAATTTAACTTTTTCATATATACTGATCCATGTGGACTACATTTGGGAACGTTAACCTGTGCCGAGCGCAGCGGTAGCAGAGCGATGCACCTTGCCCGAAGCACGGCGAGCGATGCGAGGGGAAACGGTGCACTAATTGGGGCTCCAGGTGACTCTATGAAGAAAACTACACCAACTTTTTTTTTTTTTTTTTAAACCTCATGTCGACCTAGTACAGGGACTGTCGACCTAGAAACCATTTTGACCAATAGTGGTCGACTTAGACACTGTCGGCCTAAGTTTTGTCTATGTAACATACCATACCCGCTGGATACACACTATAAGATCTGTCCAGTCCGGCTGGTTGGAAATAAAACCAGGTAACGATTGTGAGCGAGTGACACCAAACATCGGAAAACAGATAGAACTGGTCGTTCAGACAAATGTGATAAATCCGTTTGTTTTGACCAGTTTATGTGAACGACCATTTCTGTCCGTTTTCCAGGGTTTTGGAGGAAATGGCGGATTGTCACTTGCCCCTGATTTTCAGCCATATTGGACAGATAATCTTATAGTGAATATGTATTATTCTGAGCAGCAGTAAAAGCAGACTGCACTTAGGACCTTGACCAATAACCGTTTCCTCTCATCGTGTTGTCACCCATATGATTCCATGTATCACCACGCTATGCCCGCTGTGACCCGACAGTCCTGCATGTATTACATTGGTGACTGCGAACCGCACAGGAGTTGGGAATCCCCGGGCTGATAAATACATTGGCTGAGAGACTGGATGTGAGGCAATCACCTCTGATCATGTGAGACATGAGGCTACATCGCTGGTGTCTACAGAACGCATGAGGTGGTGGAAAATAGCTGGACATATGAGACACCAGTTACTACGGTGTACGCATTATAGCGGCCAGTGAGACAGATACATTATAGCGGTCAGTGAGACAGATACAGTATAGCGGTCAGTGAGACAGATACAGTATAGCGGTCAGTGAGACAGATACATTATAGCGGTCAGTGAGACAGATACATTATAGCGGTCAGTGAGACAGATACAGTATAGCGGTCAGTGAGACAGATACAGTATAGCGGTCAGTGAGACAGATACATTATAGCGGTCAGTGAGACAGATACATTATAGCGGTCAGTGAGACAGATACAGTATAGCGGTCAGTGAGACAGATACAGTATAGCGGTCAGTGAGGCAGATACATTATAGCGGTCAGTGAGATACATTATAGCGGTCAGTGAGACAGATACATTATAGCGGTCAGTGAGATAGATACATTATAGCGGTCAGTGAGATACATTATAGCGGTCAGTGAGATACATTATAGCGGTCAGTGAGATACATTATAGCGGTCAGTGAGATACATTATAGCGGTCAGTGAGACAGATACAGTATAGCGGTCAGTGAGGCAGATACATTATAGCGGTCAGTGAGGCAGATACAGTATAGCGGTCAGTGAGGCAGATACATTATAGCGGTCAGTGAGATACATTATAGCGGTCAGTGAGATACATTATAGCGGTCAGTGAGACAGATACAGTATAGCGGTCAGTGAGGCAGATACATTATAGCGGTCAGTGAGGCAGATACAGTATAGCGGTCAGTGAGATAGATACATTATAGCGGTCAGTGAGATACATTATAGCGGTCAGTGAGATACATTATAGCGGTCAGTGAGACAGATACAGTATAGCGGTCAGTGAGGCAGATACATTATAGCGGTCAGTGAGGCAGATACAGTATAGGGGTCAGTGAGACAGATACAGTATAGCGGTCAGTGAGGCAGATACAGTATAGGGGTCAGTGAGACAGATACAGTATAGCGGTCAGTGAGACAGATACAGTATAGCAGTCAGTGAGGCAGATACAGTATAGCGGTCAGTGAGGCAGATACAGTATAGCGGTCAGTGAGGCAGATACAGTATAGCGGTCAGTGAGACAAATACAGTATAGCGGTCAGTGAGACAGATACATTATAGCGGTCAGTGAGACAGATACATTATAGCGGTCAGTGAGACAGATACATTATAGCGGTCAGTGAGACAGATACATTATAGCGGTCAGTGAGACAGATACATTATAGCGGTCAGTGAGACAGATACATTATAGCGGTCAGTGAGACAGATACATTATAGCGGTCAGTGAGACAGATTCATTATAGCGGTCAGTGAGACAGATACAGTATAGCGGTCAGTGAGACAGATACAGTATAGCGGTCAGTGAGACAGATACATTATAGCGGTCAGTGAGACAGATACAGTATAGCAGTCAGTGAGGCAGATACAGTATAGCGGTCAGTGAGGCAGATACAGTATAGCGGTCAGTGAGGCAGATACAGTATAGCGGTCAGTGAGACAAATACAGTATAGCGGTCAGTGAGACAGATACATTATAGCGGTCAGTGAGACAGATACATTATAGCGGTCAGTGAGACAGATACATTATAGCGGTCAGTGAGACAGATACATTATAGCGGTCAGTGAGACAGATTCATTATAGCGGTCAGTGAGACAGATACAGTATAGCGGTCAGTGAGACAGATACAGTATAGCGGTCAGTGAGACAGATACATTATAGCGGTCAGTGAGACAGATACATCATAGCGGTCAATGAGACACATTATAGCGGTCAGTGAGACAGATACATTATAGCGGTCAGTGAGACAGATACATTATAGCGGTCAGTGAGACAGATACAGTATAGCGGTCAGTGAGACAGATACATTATAGCGGTCAGTGAGACAGATACATTATAGCGGTCAGTGAGACAGATTCATTATAGCGGTCAGTGAGACAGATACAGTATAGCGGTCAGTGAGACAGATACAGTATAGCGGTCAGTGAGACAGATACATTATAGCGGTCAGTGAGACAGATACAGTATAGCAGTCAGTGAGGCAGATACAGTATAGCGGTCAGTGAGGCAGATACAGTATAGCGGTCAGTGAGGCAGATACAGTATAGCGGTCAGTGAGACAAATACAGTATAGCGGTCAGTGAGACAGATACATTATAGCGGTCAGTGAGACAGATACATTATAGCGGTCAGTGAGACAGATACATTATAGCGGTCAGTGAGACAGATACATTATAGCGGTCAGTGAGACAGATACATTATAGCGGTCAGTGAGACAGATTCATTATAGCGGTCAGTGAGACAGATACAGTATAGCGGTCAGTGAGACAGATACAGTATAGCGGTCAGTGAGACAGATACATTATAGCGGTCAGTGAGACAGATACATCATAGCGGTCAATGAGACACATTATAGCGGTCAGTGAGACAGATACATTATAGCGGTCAGTGAGACAGATACATTATAGCGGTCAGTGAGACAGATACATTATACCGGTCAGTGAGACAGATACATTATACCGGTCAGTGAGACAGATACAGTATAGCGGTCAGTGAGACAGACACATTATAGCGGTTAGTATACATTATTGCGGTCAGTGAGACAGATACATTATAGCGGTCAGTGAGACAGATACATTATAGCGGTCAGTGAGACAGATTCATTATAGCGGTCAGTGAGACAGATACAGTATAGCGGTCAGTGAGACAGATACAGTATAGCGGTCAGTGAGACAGATACATTATAGCGGTCAGTGAGACAGATACATCATAGCGGTCAATGAGACACATTATAGCGGTCAGTGAGACAGATACATTATAGCGGTCAGTGAGACAGATACATTATAGCGGTCAGTGAGACAGATACATTATACCGGTCAGTGAGACAGATACATTATACCGGTCAGTGAGACAGATACAGTATAGCGGTCAGTGAGACAGACACATTATAGCGGTCAGTATACATTATTGCGGTCAGTGAGACAGATACATTATAGCGGTCAGTGAGACAGATACAGTATAGCGGTCAGTGAGACAGATACAGTATAGCGGTCAGTGAGACAGATACAGTATAGCGGTCAGTGAGACAGATACAGTATAGCGGTCAGTGAGACAGACATTATAGCGGTCAGTATACATTATTGCGGTCAGTAAGACAGATACATTATAGCGGTCAGTGAGACAGATACATTATAGCGGTCAGTGAGACAGATACATTATAGCGGTCAGTGAGACAGATACATTATAGCGGTCAGTGAGACAGATACATTATAGCGGTCAGTGAGACAGATTCATTATAGCGGTCAGTGAGACAGATACATTATAGCGGTCAGTGAGACAGATTCATTATAGCGGTCAGTGAGACAGATACAGTATAGCGGTCAGTGAGACAGATACATTATAGCGGTCAGTGAGACAGATACATTATAGCGGTCAGTGAGACAGATACATTATAGCGGTCAGTGAGACAGATACATTATAGCGGTCAGTGAGACAGATACATTATAGCGGTCAGTGAGACAGATACATTATAGCGGTCAGTGAGACAGATTCATTATAGCGGTCAGTGAGACAGATACAGTATAGCGGTCAGTGAGACAGATACAGTATAGCGGTCAGTGAGACAGATACATTATAGCGGTCAGTGAGACAGATACATTATAGCGGTCAGTGAGACAGATACATTATAGCGGTCAGTGAGACAGATTCATTATAGCGGTCAGTGAGACAGATACATTATAGCGGTCAGTGAGACAGATACATTATAGCGGTCAGTGAGACAGATACATTATAGCGGTCAGTGAGACAGATACATTATAGCGGTCAGTGAGACAGATACATTATAGCGGTCAGTGAGACAGATTCATTATAGCGGTCAGTGAGACAGATACAGTATAGCGGTCAGTGAGACAGATACAGTATAGCGGTCAGTGAGACAGATACATTATAGCGGTCAGTGAGACAGATACATTATAGCGGTCAGTGAGACAGATACATTATAGCGGTCAGTGAGACAGATTCATTATAGCGGTCAGTGAGACAGATACATTATAGCGGTCAGTGAGACAGATACATTATAGCGGTCAGTGAGACAGATACATTATAGCGGTCAGTGAGACAGATACATTATAGCGGTCAGTGAGACAGATACATTATAGCGGTCAGTGAGACAGATACATTATAGCGGTCAGTGAGACAGATACATTATAGCGGTCAGTGAGACAGATACATTATAGCGGTCAGTGAGACAGATACATTATAGCGGTCAGTGAGACAGATTCATTATAGCGGTCAGTGAGACAGATACAGTATAGCGGTCAGTGAGACAGATACAGTATAGCGGTCAGTGAGACAGATACATTATAGCGGTCAGTGAGACAGATACATTATAGCGGTCAGTGAGACAGATTCATTATAGCGGTCAGTGAGACAGATTCATTATAGCGGTCAGTGAGACAGATACATTATAGCGGTCAGTGAGACAGATACATTATAGCGGTCAGTGAGACAGATTCATTATAGCGGTCAGTGAGACAGATTCATTATAGCGGTCAGTGAGACAGATACATTATAGCGGTCAGTGAGACAGATACATTATAGCGGTCAGTGAGACAGATACATTATAGCGGTCAGTGAGACAGATACATTATAGCGGTCAGTGAGACAGATACATTATAGCGGTCAGTGAGACAGATTCATTATAGCGGTCAGTGAGACAGATACAGTATAGCGGTCAGTGAGACAGATACAGTATAGCGGTCAGTGAGACAGATACATTATAGCGGTCAGTGAGACAGATACATCATAGCGGTCAATGAGACACATTATAGCGGTCAGTGAGACAGATACATTATAGCGGTCAGTGAGACAGATACATTATAGCGGTCAGTGAGACAGATACAGTATAGCGGTCAGTGAGACAGACACATTATAGCGGTCAGTATACATTATTGCGGTCAGTGAGACAGATACATTATAGCGGTCAGTGAGACAGATACATTATAGCGGTCAGTGAGACAGATTCATTATAGCGGTCAGTGAGACAGATACAGTATAGCGGTCAGTGAGACAGATACAGTATAGCGGTCAGTGAGACAGATACATTATAGCGGTCAGTGAGACAGATACATCATAGCGGTCAATGAGACACATTATAGCGGTCAGTGAGACAGATACATTATAGCGGTCAGTGAGACAGATACATTATAGCGGTCAGTGAGACAGATACATTATACCGGTCAGTGAGACAGATACAGTATAGCGGTCAGTGAGACAGACACATTATAGCGGTCAGTATACATTATTGCGGTCAGTGAGACAGATACATTATAGCGGTCAGTGAGACAGATACAGTATAGCGGTCAGTGAGACAGATACAGTATAGCGGTCAGTGAGACAGATACAGTATAGCGGTCAGTGAGACAGATACAGTATAGCGGTCAGTGAGACAGACATTATAGCGGTCAGTATACATTATTGCGGTCAGTGAGACAGATACATTATAGCGGTCAGTGAGACAGATACATTATAGCGGTCAGTGAGACAGATACATTATAGCGGTCAGTGAGACAGATACATTATAGCGGTCAGTGAGACAGATTCATTATAGCGGTCAGTGAGACAGATACAGTATAGCGGTCAGTGAGACAGATACAGTATAGCGGTCAGTGAGACAGATACATTATAGCGGTCAGTGAGACAGATACATTATAGCGGTCAGTGAGACAGACATTATAGCGGTCAGTATACATTATTGCGGTCAGTGAGACAGATACATTATAGCGGTCAGTGAGACAGATACATTATAGCGGTCAGTGAGACAGATACATTATAGCGGTCAGTGAGACAGATACATTATAGCGGTCAGTGAGACAGATACATTATAGCGGTCAGTGAGACAGATACATTATAGCGGTCAGTGAGACAGACACATTATAGCGGTCAGTATACATTATTGCGGTCAGTGAGACAGATACAGTATACCGGTCAGTGAGACAGATACAGTATAGCGGTCAGTGAGACAGATACATTATAGCGGTCAGTGAGACAGATACATTATAGCGGTCAGTGAGACAGACACATTATAGCGGTCAGTATACATTATTGCGGTCAGTGAGACAGATACAGTATACCGGTCAGTGAGACAGATACAGTATAGCGGTCAGTGAGACAGATACATTATAGCGGTCAGTGAGACAGACACATTATAGCGGTCAGTGAGGCAGATACATTATAGCGTGCAGTGAGACAGATACAGTAAACCGGTCAGTGAGACAGATACAGTATAGCGGTCAGTGAGACAGATACATTATAGCGGTCAGTGAGACAGATACATTATAGCGGTCAGTGAGACAGATACATTATAGCGGTCAGTGAGGCAGATACATTATACCGGTCAGTGAGACAGATACATTATAGCGGTCAGTGAGGCAGATACATTATAGCGGTCAGTGAGACAGATACAGTAAACCGGTCAGTGAGACAGATACAGTATAGCGGTCAGTGAGACAGATACATTATAGCGGTCAGTGAGACAGATACATTATAGCGGTCAGTGAGACAGATACATTATAGCGGTCAGTGAGACAGATACATTATAGCGGTCAGTGAGACAGACACATTATAGCGGTCAGTATACATTATTGCGGTCAGTGAGACAGATACAGTATACCGGTCAGTGAGACAGATACAGTATAGCGGTCAGTGAGACAGATACATTATAGCGGTCAGTGAGACAGATACAGTATAGCGGTCAGTGAGACAGACACAGTATAGCGGTCAGTATACATTATAGCGGTCAGTGAGACAGATACAGTATAGCGGTCAGTGAGACAGATACAGTATAGCGGTCAGCGAGATACATTATAGCGGTCAGTGAGACAGATACAGTATAGCGGTCAGTGAGACAGATACAGTATAGCGGTCAGTGAGACAGATACAGTACAGCGGTCAGTGAGACAGACACAGTATAGCGGTCAGTATACATTATAGCGGTCAGTGAGACAGACACATTATAGCGGTCAGTGAGAGAGATACAGTATAGCGGTCAGTGAGACAGATACAGTATAGCGGTCAGTGAGAGACACAGTATAGCGGTCAGTATACATTATTGCGGTCAGTGAGACAGATACATTATAGCGGTCAGTGAGACAGATACATTATAGCGGTCAGTGAGACAGATACATTATAGCGGTTAGTGAGACAGATACATTATAGCGGTCAGTGAGATACATTATAGCGGTCAGTGAGACAGATACAGTATACCGGTCAGTGAGACAGATACAGTATAGCGGTCAGTGAGACAGATACAGTATAGCGGTCAGTGAGACAGATACATTATAGCGGTCAGTGAGACAGATACATTATAGCGGTCAGTGAGACAGATACATTATAGCGGTCAGTGAGACAGATACATTATAGCGGTCAGTGAGACAGATACATTATAGCGGTCAGTGAGACAGATACATTATAGCGGTCAGTGAGACAGATACATTATAGCGGTCAGTGAGACAGATACATTATAGCGGTCAGTGAGACAGATACATTATAGCGGTCAGTGAGACAGATACATTATAGCGGTCAGTGAGACAGATAAAGTATAGCGGTCAGTGAGACAGATACATTATAGCGGTCAGTGAGACAGATACATTATAGCAGTCAGTGAGACAGATACAGTATACCGGTCAGTGAAACAGACATATTATAGCGGTCAGTGAGACAGATACATTATAGCGGTCAGTGAGACAGATACATTATATCGGTCAGTGAGACAGATACATTATATCGGTCAGTGAGACAGATACATTATATCGGTCAGTGAGACAGATACATTATATCGGTCAGTGAGACAGATACATTATATCGGTCAGTGAGACAGATACATTATACCGGTCAGTGAGACAGATACATTATACCGGTCAGTGAGACAGATACATTATACCGGTCAGTGAGACAGATACAGTATAGCGGTCAGTGAGACAGATACAGTATAGCGGTCAGTGAGACAGATACATTATAGCGGTCAGTGAGACAGATACATTATAGCGGTCAGTGAGGCAGATACATTATACCGGTCAGTGAGAGAGATACAGTATAGCGGTCAGTGAGACAGATACAGTATAGCGGTCAGTGAGAGACACAGTATAGCGGTCAGTATACATTATTGCGGTCAGTGAGACAGATACATTATAGCGGTCAGTGAGACAGATACATTATAGCGGTCAGTGAGACAGATACATTATAGCGGTTAGTGAGACAGATACATTATAGCGGTCAGTGAGATACATTATAGCGGTCAGTGAGACAGATACAGTATACCGGTCAGTGAGACAGATACAGTATAGCGGTCAGTGAGACAGATACAGTATAGCGGTCAGTGAGACAGATACATTATAGCGGTCAGTGAGACAGATACATTATAGCGGTCAGTGAGACAGATACATTATAGCGGTCAGTGAGACAGATACATTATAGCGGTCAGTGAGACAGATACATTATAGCGGTCAGTGAGACAGATACATTATAGCGGTCAGTGAGACAGATACAGTATAGCGGTCAGTGAGACAGATACAGTATAGCGGTCAGTGAGGCAGATACATTATACCGGTCAGTGAGACAGATACATTATACCGGTCAGTGAGACAGATACAGTATAGCGGTCAGTGAGACAGATACAGTATAGCGGTCAGTGAGATAGATACAGTATAGCGGTCAGTGAGACAGATACATTATAGCGGTCAGTGAGACAGATACATTATAGCGGTCAGTGAGACAGATACATTATAGCGGTCAGTGAGACAGATACATTATAGCGGTCAGTGAGACAGATACATTATAGCGGTCAGTGAGACAGATACATTATAGCGGTCAGTGAGCGACACTTTATTCCTGTTTAATATAGATACTAGAATAATGACATCCTTAAGCAATGTTTATGAATATACTTAATAGGAGTTTATAAAGCGAATACTTGTATCGCTGGTACATTTTATTCACATACACAACAACAACGACGACCAGTTAGGAAATGATTCAGTCCTTCAGCTAATGATCCCGGAATCAGGTTTTCCCACTTGTGGTTGTAGCTGTTCTAGTAACCATCTACAGAGGGCAGAGATACGGCTGGCATATTAAAGATGGCGGCTGACGCCAACGGGCGAGCACCAGGAAACGTTTCTTACACAGAGGAGGTTCACCTGGAAAACCTATTTATTGTTTCTTAAATATATGCATTTTTAATGTCATACTGCAGAGAAGGGGGAATAATCTTCCCATTAATACAAATGCAAAGAGTGACTGGCGTCATGTATATTGTACAGACCAATCGCGGTCTGTATCAGCTACCTGGTGCGCTCACACGCTAATCCTGATGTAGTAAATGCTGAACCAATCACAGGGACACGTGTACAGGTCGCTGTCACCGAGCAGCGCCATCATCACAGCCTCTATCAGTAATAGCAGCAACAATCTACATGGAAGAAGGAAAACTGCAGCTTGATCTGTTGTGGCACGTAATTGTTTTTCATTGCATTTTTCGTCCCTGATGTCATCATCAGCGGGTGCGCCTATAGCCGGAATTTCATGTACACAAACACAGCAAACACACACAATTACAAAACTGGATTGGTAAATATTTCAATTAAGGTTGGCATCTTTTTTTCCCATTGGCCGCGGTAGTGTTTTCCCATTGGTCAGGTGTGCGGGTGAGAGCGTGGGTGTGTGGTGTTTAGTCACCCCCTATCCCTATATAAGCTGTATAGGGGGCTGAGTGTTCTGCTCTCTGTGCCCCATAGGGCGTAATCGCTCCCCGGGTTCTGTCTAGGTTTGGATGCAAATCTTCCTTCCACCATCGTTCTGACTGAGACTGTAAGTGTGTACAGGGACAGCGAGCCAAGAGGTGCACTCGGTGTGTACAGAGACAGTCAGCCAAGAGGTGCACTTTGCGTGTACAGGGACAGCGAGCCAAGAGGTGCACCTTGCGTGTACAGGGACAGTCAGCCAAGAGGTGCACTTTGCGTGTACAGGGACAGCGAGCCAAGAGGTGCACTTTGCGTGTACAGGGACAGCGAGCCAAGAGGTGCACTTTGCGTGTACAGGGACAGCGAGCCAAGAGGTGCACTTTGCGTGTACAGGGACAGCGAGCCAAGAGGTGCACTCGGTGTGTACAGGGACAGTCAGCCAAGAGGTGCACTCGGCGTGTACAGGGACAGTCAGCCAAGAGGTGCACTTTGCGTGTACAGGGACAGCGAGCCAAGAGGTGCACTTTGCGTGTACAGGGACAGTCAGCCAAGAGGTGCACTCGGTGTGTACAGGGACAGCGAGCCAAGAGGTGCACTCAGCGTGTACAGGGACAGCGAGCCAAGAGGTGCACTCAGCGTGTACAGGGACAGTCAGCCAAGAGGTGCACTTTGCGTGTACAGGGACAGCGAGCCAAGAGGTGCACTTTGCGTGTACAGGGACAGTCAGCCAAGAGGTGCACTTTGCGTGTACAGGGACAGCGAGCCAAGAGGTGCACTTTGCGTGTACAGAGACAGCGAGCCAAGAGGTGCACTCGGCGTGTACAGAGACAGCGAGCCAAGAGGTGCACTCGGCGTGTACAGAGACAGCGAGCCAAGAGGTGCACTCGGCGTGTACAGGGACAGAGAGCCAAGAGGTGCACTCGGCGTGTACAGGGACAGTCAGCCAAGAGGTGCACTCGGCGTGTACAGAGACAGCGAGCCAAGAGGTGCACTCGGCGTGTACAGGGACAGAGAGCCAAGAGGTGCATTCGGCGTGTACAGGGACAGTCAGCCAAGAGGTGCACTCGGCGTGTACAGAGACAGCGAGCCAAGAGGTGCACTCGGCGTGTACAGAGACAGCGAGCCAAGAGGTGCACTCGGCGTGTACAGAGACAGCGAGCCAAGAGGTGCACTCGGCGTGTACAGGGAGAGTCAGCCAAGAGGTGCACTGGGCGTGTACAGGGACAGCGAGCCAAGAGGTGCACTGGGCGTGTACAGGGACAGCGAGCCAAGAGGTGCACTCGGCGTGTACAGAGACAGTCAGCCAAGAGGTGCACTCGGCGTGTACAGGGAGAGTGAGCCAAGAGGTGCACTGGGCGTGTACAGGGAGAGTGAGCCAAGAGGTGCACTCGGCGTGTACAGGGAGAGTGAGCCAAGAGGTGCACTGGGCGTGTACAGGGACAGCGAGCCAAGAGGTGCACTCGGCGTGTACAGGGACAGCGAGCCAAGAGGTGCACTGGGCGTGTACAGGGACAGCGAGCCAAGAGGTGCACTGGGCGTGTACAGGGACAGCGAGCCAAGAGGTGCACTCGGCGTGTACAGAGACAGTCAGCCAAGAGGTGCACTCGGCGTGTACAGGGACAGTCAGCCAAGAGGTGCACTCGGCGTGTACAGGGACAGTCAGCCAAGAGGTGCACTCGGCGTGTACAGGGAGAGTGAGCCAAGAGGTGCACTCGGCGTGTACAGGGATAGGTCAGATCAATTCCACCTGACATAACATGATGCGACCATGAAGGGGCACAGTGATGTCATCCATGGCATGGTGTGCTGAGCCACACCCACACGGTGACACTAATTGCATCATCAAGGCACGCCCACTTTTCCCCTTTATACCTGGCATCCACAAGACGGGAACTGGGAGAAAAATAAAGGCTGCTCTTCACATTTTGTTTTGACAAATACATTTTTAATTTAAAATTCCATGTTACATGTACAGAAAGTTCTAAATGACCTTCTCCCACAATCACAAGACATAATCTGCACTCTAGTCCGGGTGAAACACTACCCAGGAAACCCCCCAAGAGGCACCGTCCATGCAGCACTTTTCTCTGAACCCATCAATCTTCTCACGGCTGCCGCCACAGGACAGGGAGGGGTTTAGTGACCACATGGACCACTAAGAAGCCACAATTATAAGGACGGCAGCTTCTTATGGGTATTACCAGTGGGATGCGGTTATGTGCCGACCGCCGGTCACTATACCGATGCTGGGATCCTGACCGGTGAATAGCCCAACGGCCGGCATGCCGAACAACAGGGACTATTCCTACACCCATAGAGTGAGAATAGAACCTGTAGCGAGGCACTCCGCCCCCCATTACCCCCCCCCCCCCAACCGCCGTTCACAGGAACCGAACCCTTTCCAATAACCCCTCCACATCCATTAGAACTTGGAGAACGGAAAAGAACAGAACAGAGAGAAACCCCGGAAGCAGATGTTAGCCGTCCACGGAGGATACTCTCAGGGAATACTGACCGAGCAAGTGGGACTGCCACCTTATTATCTGTAGTCCGGTGTAACATTCGGTACACAAGAAGCCATTTTTGCCTAATTTCTGTATAGATCGCTTAGAATTTAAGCACACAATGCTCCGGGTGTACGCCCCATAGTGATCGCCGGCTCAGATCATTCAATCATACAGGGGCAGGGGTGATATTAGGGTCACAGCAGGGGGCACTGCACAGGATACACAGGGGCTCACATGTACAGGAGGAGAGGGTGTATACAGTATAATGGGGTAATATCACTGCAGCATGTACACAGTGGCAGGGGTGATATTAGGGGTCAGAGCAGGGGGCACTGCACAGAATACACAGGGACACATGTACAGGAGGAGAGGGGATATACAGTATAATGGGGTAATATCACTGCAGCATGCACACAGTGGCTGGGGTGACATTAGGGTCAGAGCAGGGGGCACTGCACAGGACACACATGTACAGGAGGAGAGGGGATATACAGTATAATGGGGTAATATCACTGCAGCATGTACACAGTGGCAGGGGTGACATTAGGGTCAGAGCAGGGGGCACTGCACAGGACACACAGGGACACATGTACAGGAGGAGAGGGGATATACAGTATAATGGGGTAATATCACTGCAGCATGCACACATTGGCTGGGGTGACATTAGGGTCAGAGCAGGGGGCACTGCACAGGACACACATGTACAGGAGGAGAGGGGATATACAGTATAATGGGGTAATATCACTACAGCATGTACACAGTGGCAGGGGTGACATTAGGATCAGAGCAGGCGGCACTGCACAGGATACACAGTGGCAGGGGTGACATTAGGGTCAGAGCAGGGGGCACTGCACAGGATACACAGGGACACATGTACAGGAGGAGAGGGGATATACAGTATAATGGGGTAATATCACTGCAGCATGCACACAGTGGCTGGGGTGACATTAGGGTCAGAGCAGGGGGCACTGCACAGGATACACAGGACACACATGTACAGGAGGAGAGGGGTATACAGTATAATGGGGTAATATCACTGCAGCATGTACACAGTGGCAGGGGTGATATTAGGGATCAGAGCAGGGGGCACTGCACAGGACACACATGTACAGGAGGAGAGGGGATATACAGTATAATGGGGTAATATCACTGCAGCATGTACACAGTGGCAGGGGTGACATTAGGGTCAGAGCAGGGGGCACTGCACAGGATACACAGGACACACATGTACAGGAGGAGAGGGGTATACAGTATAATGGGGTAATATCACTGCAGCATGTACACAGTGGCAGGGGTGATATTAGGGGTCAGAGCAGGGGGCACTGCACAGGGCACACATGTACAGGAGGAGAGGGGTATAAAGTATAATGGGGTAATATCACTGCAGCATGTACACAGTGGCAGGGGTGATATTAGGGTCAGAGCAGGGGGGAACTGCACAGGACACATATGTACAGGAGGAGAGGGATATACAGTATAATGGGGTAATATCACTGCAGCATGTACACAGTGGCAGGGGTGATATTAGGGTCAGAGCAGGGGGCACTGCACAGGATACACAGGGCACATGTACAGGAGGAGAGGGGTATACAGTATAATGGGGTAATATCACTGCAGCATGTACACAGTGGCAGGGGTGATATTAGGATCAGAGCAGGGGGCACTGCACAGGATACACAGGGCACACATGTACAGGAGGAGAGGGTGTATACAGTATAATGGGGTAATATCACTGCAGCATGTACACAGTGGCAGGGGTGATATTAGGGTCAGAGCAGGGGGGAACTGCACAGGACACACAGGACACATATGTACAGGAGGAGAGGGGATATACAGTATAATGGGGTAATATCACTGCAGCATGTACACAGTGGCAGGGGTGACATTAGGGTCAGAGCAGGGGGCACTGCACAGGATACACAGGACACACATGTACAGGAGGAGAGGGGTATACAGTATAATGGGGTAATATCACTGCAGCATGTACACAGTGGCTGGGGTGACATTAGGGTCAGAGCAGGGGGCACTGCACAGGATACACAGGACACACATGTACAGGAGGAGATGGATATACAGTATAATGGGGTAATATCACTGCAGCATGTACACAGTGGCAGGGGTGATATTAGAGGTCAGAGCAGGGGGCACTGCACAGGGCACACATGTACAGGAGGAGAGGGGTATAAAGTATAATGGGGTAATATCACTGCAGCATGTACACAGTGGCAGGGGTGATATTAGAGGTCAGAGCAGGGGGCACTGCACAGGATACACAGGACACACATGTACAGGAGGAGAGGGGTATACAGTATAATGGGGTAATATCACTACAGCATGTACACAGTGGCAGGGGTGACATTAGGGTCAGAGCAGGGGGCACTGCACAGGATACACAGGACACACATGTACAGGAGGAGAGGGGTATACAGTATAATGGGGTAATATCACTGCAGCATGTACACAGTGGCAGGGGTGAAATTAGGGTCAGAGCAGGGGGCACTGCACAGGACACACATGTACAGGAGGAGAGGGGATATACAGTATAATGGGGTAATATCACTGCAGCATGTACACAGTGGCAGGGGTGAAATTAGGGTCAGAGCAGGGGGCACTGCACAGGACACACATGTACAGGAGGAGAGGGGATATACAGTATAATGGGGTAATATCACTGCAGCATGTACACAGTGGCTGGGGTGATATTAGGGTCAGAGCAGGGGGCACTGCACAGGACACACAGGGCACACATGTACAGGAGGAGAGGGGATATACAGTATAATGGGGTAATATCACTGCAGCATATACACAGTGGCAGGGGTGATATTAGAGGTCAGAGCAGGGGGCACTGCACAGGACACACAGGGCACACATGTACAGGAGGAGAGGGGATATACAGTATAATGGGGTAATATCACTGCAGCATGTACACAGTGGCAGGGGTGATATTAGGGTCAGAGCAGGGGGCACTGCACAGGACACACAGGGTACACATGTACAGGAGGAGAGGGGGTATACAGTATAATGGGGTAATATCACTGCAGCATGTACACAGTGGCAGGGGTGACAGTAGGGTCAGACCAGGGGGCACTGCACAGGATACACAGGACACACATGTACAGGAGGAGAGGGGATATACAGTATAATGGGGTAATATCACTGCAGCATGTACACAGTGGCAGGGGTGACATTAGGGTCAGAGCAGGGGGCACTGCACAGGACACACAGGACACACATGTACAGGAGGAGAGGGGGTATACAGTATAATGGGGTAATATCACTGCAGCATGTACACAGTGGCAGGGGTGACATTAGGGTCAGAGCAGGGGACACTGCACAGGATACACAGGACACACATGTACAGGAGGAGAGGGGTATACAGTATAATGGGGTAATATCACTGCAGCATGTACACAGTGGCAGGGGTGACATTAGAGGTCAGAGCAGGGGGCACTGCACAGGATACACAGGGCACACATGTACAGGAGGAGAGGGGGTATACAGTATAATGGGGTAATATCACTGCAGCATGTACACAGTGGCAGGGGTGACATTAGGGTCAGAGCAGGGGGCACTGCACAGGGCACACATGTACAGGAGGAGAGGGGGTATACAGCATAATGGGGTAATATCACTGCAGCATGTACACAGTGACTGGGGTGATATTAGGATCAGAGCAGGGGGCACTGCACAGGATACACAGGGCACACATGTACAGGAGGAGAGGGGATATACAGTATAATGGGGTAATATCACTGCAGCATGTACACAGTGGCAGGGGTGATATTAGGGTCAGAGCAGGGGGCACTGCACAGGACACACAGGGTACACATGTACAGGAGGAGAGGGGGTATACAGTATAATGGGGTAATATCACTGCAGCATGTACACAGTGGCAGGGGTGACAGTAGGGTCAGACCAGGGGGCACTACACAGGACACACAGGGCACATGTACAGGAGGAGAGGGGATATACAGTATAATGGGGTAATATCACTGCAGCATGTACACAGTGGCAGGGGTGATATTAGGGTCAGAGCAGGGGGCACTGCACAGGATACACAGGACACATGTACAGGAGGAGAGGGGTATACAGTATAATGGGGTAATATCACTGCAGCATGTACACAGTGGCTGGGGTGACATTAGGGTCAGAGCAGGGGGCACTGCACAGGATACACAGGGACACATGTACAGGAGGAGATGGATATACAGTATAATGGGGTAATATCACTGCAGCATGTACACAGTGGCAGGGGTGACATTAGGGTCAGAGCAGGGGGCACTGCACAGGATACACAGGACACACATGTACAGGAGGAGAGGGGATGTACAGTATAATGGGGTAATATCACTGCAGCATGTACACAGTGGCAGGGGTGACATTAGGGTCAGAGCAGGGGGCACTGCACAGGATACACAGGACACACATGTACAGGAGGAGAGGGGATATACAGTATAATAGGGTAATATCACTGCAGCATGTACACAGTGGCAGGGGTGATATTAGGGTCAGAGCAGGGGGCACTGCACAGGACACACATGTACAGGAGGAGAGGGGATATACAGTATAATGGGGTAATATCACTACAGCATGTACACAGTGGCAGGGGTGACATTAGGGTCAGAGCAGTGGGCACTGCACAGGATACACAGGGACACATGTACAGGAGGAGAGGGGATATACAGTATAATGGGGTAATATCACTGCAGCATGCACACAGTGGCTGGGGTGACATTAGGGTCAGAGCAGGGGGCACTGCACAGGACACACAGGACACACATGTACAGGAGGAGAGGGGGTATACAGTATAATGGGGTAATATCACTGCAGCATGTACACAGTGGCAGGGGTGACATTAGGGTCAGACCAGGGGGCACTGCACAGGATACACAGGGCACACATGTACAGGAGGAGAGGGGATATACAGTATAATGGGGTAATATCACTGCAGCATGTACACAGTGGCTGGGGTGACATTAGGGTCAGAGCAGGGGGCACTGCACAGGACACACATGTACAGGAGGAGAGGGGGTATACAGTATAATGGGGTAATATCACTGCAGCATGTACACAGTGGCTGGGGTGACATTAGGGTCAGAGCAGGGGGCACTGCACAGGAGACACAGGGACACATGTACAGGAGGAGAGGGGTATACAGTATAATGGGGTAATATCACTGCAGCATGTACACAGTGGCAGGGGTGATATTAGGGGTCAGAGCAGGGGGCACTGCACAGGACACACATGTACAGGAGGAGAGGGGTATACAGTATAATGGGGTAATATCACTGCAGCATGTACACAGTGGCAGGGGTGACATTAGGGTCAGAGCAGGGGGCACTGCACAGGACACACAGGACACATATGTACAGGAGGAGAGGGGATATACAGTATAATGGGGTAATATCACTGCAGCATGTACACAGTGACTGGGGTGACATTAGGGTCAGAGCAGGGGGCACTGCACAGGACACACATGTACAGGAGGAGAGGGGATATACAGTATAATGGGGTAATATCACTGCAGCATGTACACAGTGGCAGGGGTGATATTAGGGGTCAGAGCAGGGGGCACTGCACAGGATACACAGGACACATGTACAGGAGGAGAGGGGTATACAGTATAATGGGGTAATATCACTGCAGCATGTACACAGTGACAGGGGTGATATTAGGGGTCAGAGCAGGGGGCACTGCACAGGACACACATGTACAGGAGGAGAGGGGATATACAGTATAATGGGGTAATATCACTGCAGCATGTACACAGTGGCAGGGGTGATATTAGGATCAGAGCAGGGGGCACTGCACAGGATACACAGGGCACACATGTACAGGAGGAGAGGGGATATACAGTATAATGGGGTAATATCACTGCAGCATGTACACAGTGGCAGGGGTGACATTAGGGTCAGAGCAGGGGGCACTGCACAGGATACACAGGACACACATGTACAGGAGGAGAGGGGTATACAGTATAATGGGGTAATATCACTGCAGCATGTACACAGTGGCAGGGGTGACATTAGGGTCAGAGCAGGGGGCACTGCACAGGATACACAGGGACACATGTACAGGAGGAGAGGGGGTATACAGTATAATGGGGTAATATCACTGCAGCATGTACACAGTGGCAGGGGTGACATTAGGGTCAGAGCAGGGGGCACTGCACAGGACACACATGTACAGGAGGAGAGGGGGTATACAGTATAATGGGGTAATATCACTGCAGCATGTACACAGTGGCAGGGGTGATATTAGGGTCAGAGCAGGGGGCACTGCACAGGATACACAGGACACACATGTACAGGAGGAGAGGGGATGTACAGTATAATGGGGTAATATCACTGCAGCATGTACACAGTGGCAGGGGTGATATTAGGGTCAGAGCAGGGGGCACTGCACAGGATACACAGGACACACATGTACAGGAGGAGAGGGGTATACAGTATAATGGGGTAATATCACTGCAGCATGTACACAGTGGCAGGGGTGACATTAGGGTCAGAGCAGGGGGCACTGCACAGGATACACAGGGCACACATGTACAGGAGGAGAGGGATATACAGTATAATAGGGTAATATCACTGCAGCATGTACACAGTGGCAGGGGTGACATTAGGGTCAGAGCAGGGGGCACTGCACAGGATACACAGGACACACATGTACAGGAGGAGAGGGGGTATACAGTATAATGGGGTAATATCACTGCAGCATGTACACAGTGGCAGGGGTGACATTAGGGTCAGAGCAGGGGGCACTGCACAGGATACACAGGACACACATGTACAGGAGGAGAGGGGGTATACAGTATAATGGGGTAATATCACTGCAGCATGTACACAGTGGCAGGGGTGACATTAGGGTCAGAGCAGGGGGCACTGCACAGGACACACATGTACAGGAGGAGAGGGATATACAGTATAATAGGGTAATATCACTGCAGCATGTACACAGTGGCAGGGGTGACATTAGGGTCAGAGCAGGGGGAACTGCACAGGATACACAGGACACACATGTACAGGAGGAGAGGGGATGTACAGTATAATGGGGTAATATCACTGCAGCATGCACACAGTGGCAGGGGTGACATTAGGGTCAGAGCAGGGGGCACTGCACAGGATACACAGGACACACATGTACAGGAGGAGAGGGGTATACAGTATAATGGGGTAATATCACTGCAGCATGTACACAGTGGCAGGGGTGATATTAGGGTCAGAGCAGGGGGCACTGCACAGGATACACATGTACAGGAGGAGAGGGGTATACAGTATAATGGGGTAATATCACTGCAGCATGTACACAGTGGCAGGGGTGATATTAGGGTCAGAGCAGGGGGAACTGCACAGGATACACAGGGACACATGTACAGGAGGAGAGGGGTATACAGTATAATGGGGTAATATCACTGCAGCATGTACACAGTGGCAGGGGTGACATTAGGGTCAGAGCAGGGGGCACTGCACAGGACACACATGTACAGGAGGAGAGGGGGTATACAGTATAATGGGGTAATATCACTGCAGCATGTACACAGTGGCAGGGGTGATATTAGGGTCAGAGCAGGGGGCACTGCACAGGACACACAGGACACATATGTACAGGAGGAGAGGGGATATACACTGGGGTCAGATGGAGTACATCTAAGGGCACAGAGGAATTTGGGGCTGTATTTAGTCCCCGCCATTAGCAGATGAATCAGCCGCTGTTACTAGTCGATGCACCTGGCTACCACCAATGACCCACATCTGTACTGGTGCTGAGGGCATCGTGGCCCCAGTGCTGCAGGATCATACAAGAGGCTGTCTATAGGAAAACAGACCAAGAGGAGCGCTGGCTAAGGTTTGATGCGTCCATAAGACAGCCCAGAGGCTAGCCATGGACCAGTCACTGCAACATGAAGGCTCCTAGCCCCAGCATACAGAGTGCGGTCAGTGTCGGCAGCACACAGAGTGCGGTTAGCGTCGGCAGCAGATCATACAGAGGGAGAGACAGTGTCGCACTGGGGCATGAAGGCCCACCAGGAATTTGCAGTGGTAGGGGCCCCTGCTTAGAGGCTTGGCTAACCATTAGTACATGGTCTGGGCCACACACACACACACACACACACACACACACACACACAGGTTGTGTGGCCCACCGGGGGTTACCCCACTGCGGCCCTGGGGATAGCCCTTCCCGCGCAGACACCTGGCGTGAGTAATAGCGGGGACGGTAAGGCGCACTGCCATCACCATACCACTCCTGACTGCAGGGCTAGCACCATATACTGAGGCTACAGTACTGCACCCACCTCAGGCAGAAAAGCGTTACACTAACATAACCCACTCGCGTGCGTGTCTATACTACGTACCCCTAAGGGAAACAAGGGTTACACTAACATAACCCACTCATGTGTGTGTCTATACTACGTATCCCTAAGGGAAACAAGGGTTACACTAACATAACCCACTCACGTGTGTCTATACTACGTACCCCTAAGGGAAACAAGGGTTACACTAAAATAACCCACTCACGCATGTGTCTATACTACGTACCCCTAAGGGAAACAAGGGTTACACTAAAATAACCCACTCACGCATGTGTCTATACTACGTACCCCTAAGGGAAACAAGGGTTACACTAACATAACCCACTCACGCGTGTGTCTATACTATGTAACCCTAAGGGAAACAAGGGTTACACTAACATAACCCACTCACGCGTGTGTCTATACTACGTACCCCTAAGGCAGAGCTGGCCAAACCAGTCCTCGAGATCTACCAACAGTTCACATTTTCCAGACCACCTAGCTGGAACACAGGTGTAGTCATTACTAATTAAGATGTGCTGCATTCATTCCTAACTGCCAATTCTACAGATCTCCAGGAGGCCTGGAAAACATGAACTGTTGGTAGATCTCGAGGACCGGTTTGGCCAGCCCTGCCCTAAGGGAAACAAGGTTTACACTAACATAACCCACTCACGTATGTGTCTATACTACGTACCCCTAAGGGAAACAATGGTTACACTATCATAACCCACTCACGTGTGTGTCTATACTACGTACCCCTAAGGGAAACAAGGGTTACACTAACATAACCCACTTACGTGTGTCTATACTACGTACCCCTAAGGGAAACAGGGGTTACACGAACATAACCCACTCACGTGTGTCTATACTACGTACCCCTAAGGGAAACAAGGGTTACACTAACATAACCCACTTACGTGTGTGTCTATACTACGTACCCCTAAGGGAAACCTGCATCATATACAAGTTCAACAGTTACGACGACAATATTGTTAAAATGTTGACGGACAATGTGTCAGCATTCAGAGTGTCTACATTTGAAACGATGACACGGACAATATATATATATATATATATATATATATATATATATATATATATATATATATATATATATATATATATATATAGAAATAGCAGAAATGGCGGCACTCCACAGACTTCAAGTAGATTAAAACAGCTTTTACTTTATTGCGTCCTACGCCGTTTCGGGTAACAACCCGTCTTCAGGGACAATCATATACAAATGACAGACATTTACAAACAATATATACCCCCCAAAAGACAATCAAACCATCATTTCACATCACCTGTCCACCAGTGCCGCTGACGCCCAACCCTCGTCTCCACACTATAGACGCAGGATAAAGACGTCAGGCTTAGGAGCCGAGGACAGGTGAATCAATTAAGGAGATGCTTCAATCAAGGAAAACATGAAAAACATACATATGTGTCAAACAAAAAAACCTCCTACCATGTATAAAAATAAAAAAATAAATAAAAAACATATATACCTGGGTTATTACAGATACCTGTATAACATTATATATCAACAATCATATTAATGAGCAGCACGGAAAAGCCCCAAAGCAATATCAAATATCTAAAAATATTCATGTAAGTTATAAGAAACACTGGAGCCCCAGTGTTTCATTAAGTCCCTTGGGTGCTAAGGTGTTTAAGATGAAAATCCATCTACTCTCTCGCTGCAATAGAATTTTGTTGCGGTCTCCCCCCCTATGGGACTGTGGGACATGATCAATGATTATGGCACGTAAACTGGAAACATTATGTTTCGCCGCTAAACAATGCCGTGCTAGTGATTGGTCACTGGTTTTTTTCTCATACGCTTGCTTAATGGCACTACGGTGTAGTGCCATTCTTTCACGAAATTGTCTCTGGGTCTTGCCTACATAGGCAAGACCACAGGGACACTTTAACATGTAAACCACATGTGTAGTGGTGCATGTTACACGATGCCTGATGGTGTAAGATTTGCCAGTGTGTGGATGTGAAAACACCGGACCAGTTAGCAGTGTGTTACACGTTGAACACCCAAGGCAGCGGTAACAGCCCAATCTGGGTCTTAGAAAATGTGTTTGTTGTTTTTTGGTTAAAGGATATACATCAAGTTTAACGATCCTGTCAGAAATGCTTTTCCCTCTCGTATAACAAGGGAGCAGTCGAGTATCCTTTAAATTAGGCAAATCACTGTCAGTATTTACTATGGGCCACAGACTTTTAGCTCGTTTTGTGATGGAGTCTGATGTAGTTGTATAGCGATTAACCCATGGAATGCAAGGGGCTGAGTTTTTAACATTACTGACTGTGGAGACTGATGTGTCAATAAGGAGTCCCTTGACTTCTGTAATACCTTTTGTTTACTCATCATTAGTTCTTTCTTGGGATATCCCCTTTGTATAAACTTATCTATCATACAATCAAGTGCTGGTTCCACCTCCTCCTCATTGGACGTGATCCTTTTGACCCGCAAAAACTGCGAGTACGGAAGACCCCTCCTCAGAGGCAGAGGGTGGAAACGGTCATGACACAGTACTGAATTTCTGTCTGTCGGTTTGACAAAAAGTGTGGTTTTTAAATTACCATCAGAAATTGATATATCCACATCCAAAAAGTGAACCGACAATTCATCCATCACATAAGTGAATTTAATTACACTATTGGTGTCATTATGTGTGTCAATCAATTGTTGTAATGATTGGGGAGAGCCTTGCCAAAAGATCAAGAGATCGTCGATGTACCTTTTGTAAAAAAACAAAGAGGTACCTTTATGACAATCAAACAAATCACCTTCAATTAAGGACATAAATGCATTAGCGTACGATGGGGCCACCGGGGACCCCATCGCACAGCCAGCTAGCTGTAAATACAGAGAACCATTAAAGGAAAAATAATTGCGTGTGAGAACAAGCCTTAGCAACTGTACAAAAAAGTCTATCGCCGGACCATGGTAGAGCGGATTATTAGTTATTAGTTCTCTAACAGCCTCTACACCTGCATCATGTGGGATACAGGTGTAGAGGCTGGTTACATCAGCACTGCACATCACTAGCCCAGTAGGAATATTTGTCAATTGACCCAAATCATTAAGTAATGCTGTAGTATCCCGTAAATGTGAAGACAAACCCTGAATGCAGGGATTTAAATAAATGTCAAGGAAGACAGATACGGGGTAGTACAGTGAATTTCTGGCTGACACAATTGGTCGGCCAGGCGGCTGTGACAGGGACTTGTGCACCTTCGGAAGTGTATAAAATAAAGGGACCGTGGGACAGTCCACAGTCATAGCCTTCAATTGTGCTTCAGAGATAATACCACTGTTCATAGCTGACAATAATAAACCGTCTAGTTCTAACTTAAATTTAGCAGTTGGATCATACGTTAATGATACATAAGTACTTGCGTCACTGAGTTGTCTTCTGCATTCATTCATATAGTCCGATAGGTCTTGGACCACAATGGCACCACCCTTATCGGCACTGCGGATTATCAAATCAGTCCGTTTAGATAAATCATTCAATGCCATTAATTCAGGGCCAGTCAGATTATTGTGCCGGTAAGAAGGGACCGCTGTATGGTAGTTATGTTCCATTAACCGTGAAAACGTCCGGACCGATGAATTCCTGGTGACTGGATCAAACCTGGAACGTGGGGCCAATTTCCTTAATTTATCAGGTAATTGATTCGTCGTAGATGAATTCTCCTGCATTCCGAAGTATTCTTTCAAATGTAGTGTCCTGTTGAACTTATAGAGTTCCACTTTAGATTGAAAGGGATCTGGTCTTACTGTAGGTACAAAGGTTAACCCCTTCGAGAGGACACTAAGTTCGGAATCGGTAAGCGGTGACGATGATAGGTTGAAAACCAAGTCTGTCACCGTCGAGGCTGTCGCCGTCCGTTGTTGCCTTGTATTCTGCCCCGACCTCCTCGTCCGCGGCCGGGTGTTGCATGATGTGGTAGACCGGCAGTTACCCCTAAAGGGTATGATACTGTGGTATTTTTGGCAGAGGAAGACTGATCAGATTCACTAACTGATGAGCTAGACACAGTGTTGTCATGAAATCGTCTACGTGGACGCTGTCTCCTGGCATGCTGGTGGACATCACTATTAGAGTTGGTGTTATTTAGCCATGAATAAACACGTCTTTGTTGATAATCAAGTTGAACCTTGTATAATTTTTCCTTTTTAAACTTAATAAGGTCGCGTTTGTATTGGTCCATTTGGACTGTTAATTTATCCAACCAATTAGTACTGGTATCCTGAGATAGTGCAGTACGATGTAAAGTTTCAAAAGAAATCAATTGTTCTTTAACAAGGTTCAGCTCACGAGTAGATTCCTCCACCACCAAAAGTAGCAAGTCCATAGAACATTTGTTCAGGATCGCAACCCACCGGCGACAGAAAGGTATGCTATACCTCCCTATCGTCGGCGTGTTGCGAATCCTGAATCCTCGCGGTATTTGGTTGTTCCGATAATAATCAGAAAGACTAATTCCATGGTAAGTAAAGTCACATTCACGCTGTTTAAGTTTTAACCATTGGCGATACAATTCCTCTGAAGTAGATACAGTTGTGTCGTCATCCAGTTTTCGTGTAATTAATATGGCTTGTGCCTCAGCATCAGAGAAACTGAACCGCTCTCGGGCATCCTGCTGGGCTAACTCCCATGCTGCATCCATATCTGAACCACCTTCAGCCATAGTGGTTAAATATCAAAATGTAGATGTCTGTAAATTCCAGGTATCACCACAGTGGTATAAAATATACGACAAACAAATGAAGAAAGAATGTATTGTCCTGAGGTATAACTTGAACCACTTCCCTAGGTGCCTTGGCTAGAAAGACAGTGTTTCCCCAAAGCAATGGGCGACAACACAAGCTTCCAAATAAGCATACCAAAGAACCCGGCACTCACAGTGAGTGCCGGGTTCTTTGGTATGCCTATATATATATATATATATATATATATATATATATATATATATATATATATATATATACATACACACACACATTAGAGTTAAGCTGTTTGGGGGGGGGGGAGGGGATTACAGGACTGGGTATGTCACTACCTAATATACCATATCCATCATTTTGTTCTTATTTCCCCCCTCCAGCTGAGTTTCCACCACGCCATGTTCTGCGCAGCTCGCCTCGGATCCCGCCTGTAGTTACACTCTGTGGTACGGTGAATGCCCGGTGCCCACGAGCCGGCGATTGTCTGTCATGTAACCCGTACCTGCCCCCTTTCCTGACAGATTCACAACACGGGGCAATAATCCAGACTCACCCTCCCAAAACGTGTGCCCACTTCTTTACTGGGAAATGCCCCCCACCCCCAGCATCTTATAGCGAGTGTGGGTCATGGCGGCATTTCACACCTGCCCCTCAGACCTCCCCTCCCGGAGTCCTAGAAGGTACATAGGACACGGCCACCTCCCAGGAGCACCGCCAGCGGGAGGGGGTCAGAACATGGACACATATATGAGCTGTGACTGCCTGTCCATGGACCAGGTGCCGCAACATACCATAGCGCAGTCCGCAGCCACGTGATCATAACCAGACGTTCTATAACTCAGCCTAGGCTTCCACATACTGCAGGGCTGAGCCTGTGTGCCACCTATAGCCGCAAAGGACACTCTCCGCCGTGCCCGCGTGCCCAGCCACAATACTGTATATACACAGGTGTGATGTATACACTGTACAGCACAGAGAAAGCAGAGGGACAGGTGCCAGGCGGAAGCGGCCCATCTCTGCGCTGCCCTCTCAGCTACCGATCTATTTTATTTCATAGTTGGATGAGTTTCTGAGGGCCTTTGCCAAAAACAATCAACTCTAGGGAACATAAAATAAAGAGGGTGTGTCGCCACGGCACGGCCCGGTATCCACGGTAACCACCACCTTTTTGCATTTGCCCAGGTGAAACCAGAAGCTTCCAGGGCAGCTGCTAAATTCAACAGCAAATAACCTGCAATTCAGTTATTAATTACACACAGCCTAGTACCGAGTCCCACTGAGCACACACTCACACCTCCATACATTAACCCCTTCCCACTCACCGAGTCCCACTGAGCACACACTCACACCTCCATACATTAACCCCTTCCCACTCACCGAGTCCCACTGAGCACACACTCACACCTCCATACATTAACCCCTTCCCACTCACCGAGTCCCACTGAGCACACACTCACACCTCCACACATTAACCCCTTCCCACTCACCGAGTCCCACTGAGCACACACTCACACCTCCATACATTAACCCCTTCCCACTCACCGAGTCCCACTGAGCACACACTCACACCTCCATACATTAACCCCTTCCCACTCACCGAGTCCCACTGAGCACACACACTCACACCTCCATACATTAACCCCTTCCCACTCACCGAGTCCCACTGAGCACACACACTCACACCTCCATACATTAACCCCTTCCCACTCACCGGGTCCCACTGAGCACACACTCACACCTCCATACATTAACCCCTTCCCACTCACCGGCTCCCACTGAGCACACACTCACACCTCCATACATTAACCCCTTCCCACTCACCGAGTCCCACTGAGCACACACTCACACCTCCATACATTAACCCCTTCCCACTCACCGAGTCCCACTGAGCACACACACTCACACCTCCATACATTAACCCCTTCCCACTCACCGAGTCCCACTGAGCGCACACACTCACACCTCCATACATTAACCCCTTCCCACTCACCGAGTCCCACTGAGCACACACTCACACCTCCATACATTAACCCCTTCCCACTCACCGAGTCCCACTGAGCACATACTCACACCTCCATACATTAACCCCTTCCCACTCACCGAGTCCCACTGAGCACACACTCGCACCTCCATACATTAACCCCTTCCCACTCACCGAGTCCCACTGAGCACACACACTCACACCTCCATACATTAACCCCTTCCCACTCACCGAGTCCCACCAGAGCACACACACTCACACCTCCATACATTAACTTCTTCCCACTCACCGAGTCCCACTGAGCACACACTCACACCTTCACACATTAAACCCTTCCCACTCACCGAGTCCCACTGAGCACACACTCACACATTAACCCCTTCCGCTCACTGAGTCCCACTGAGCACACACTCACACATTAACCCCTCCCGCTCACCAAGTCCCACTGAGCACACACTCACACATTAACCCCTTCCGCTCACCGAGTCCCACTGAGCACACACTCACACATTAACCCCTCCCGCTCACCAAGTCCCACTGAGCACACACTCACACATTAACCCCTCCCGCTCACCGAGTCTCACTGAGCACACACTCACACATTAACCCCTTCCGCTCACCGAGTCCCACTGAGCACACACTCACACATTAACCCCTCCCACTCACCGAGTCTCACTGAGCACACACTCACACATTAACCCCTTCCGCTCACCGAGTCCCACTGAGCACACACACTCATACCTCCATACATTAACCCCTTCCACTCACCGAGTCCCACTGAGCACACACACACACATTAACCCCTCCCGCTCACCAAGTCCCACTGAGCACACACTCACACATTAACCCCTTCCGCTCACCGAGTCCCACTGAGCACACACTCACACATTAACCCCTCCCGCTCACCAAGTCCCACTGAGCACACACTCACACATTAACCCCTTCCGCTCACAGAGTCCCACTGAGCACACACTCACACATTAACCCCTCCCACTCACCGAGTCTCACTGAGCACACAATCACACATTAACCCCTTCCGCTCACCGAGTCCCACTGAGCACACACTCACACATTAACCCCTCCCACTCACCGAGTATCACTGAGCACACACTCACACATTAACCCCTTCCACTCACCGAGTCCCACTGAGCACACACTCACACATTAACCCCTCCCGCTCACCGAGTCCCACTGAGCACACACACACATTAACCCCTCCTGCTCACCGAGTCCCACTGAGCACACACTCACACATTAACCCCTTTCGCTCACCGAGCACACACTCACACATTAACACCTCCCGCTCACCGAGTCCCACTGAGCACACACTCACACATTAACCCCTTCCGCTCACCGAGTCCCACTGAGCACACACTCACACATTAACCCCTCCCGCTCACCGAGTCCCACTGAGTACACACTCACACCTCCATACATTAACCCCTTCCCGCTCACAGAGTCCCACTGAGCACACACTCACACATTAACCCCTTCCGCTCACCGAGTACCACTGAGCACACACTCACACATTAACCCCTCCCGCTCACCGAGTCCCACTGAGCACACACTCACACATTAACCCCTTCCCGCTCACCGAGTCCCACTGAGCACACACTCACACCTCCATACATGAACCCCTTCCCGCTCACCGAGTCCCACTGAGCACACACTCACACATTAACCCCTTCCCACTCACGAGTCTCACTGAGCACACACTCACACATTAACCCCTTCCCACTCACCGAGTCTCACTGAGCACACACACACACACACACATTAACCCCTTCCGCTCACCGAGCCTCACTGAGCACACACTCACACATTAACCCCTTCCCGCTCACCGAGTCCCACTGAGCACACACTCACACATTAACCCTTCCCGCTCACCGAGTCCCACTGAGCACACACTGACACATTAACCCTTCCCGCTCACCAGGCACACACCTCCATACATTAACCCCTTCCCGCTCACCGAGGACACACTCACACCCCCATACATCAACCCCTTCCCACTCACCGAGCACACACTCACACACCCATACATTAACCCCTTCCCGCTCACCGAGCACACACTAACACCCCAATACATTAACCCCTTCCCGCTCACACCTCCATACATTAACCCCTTCCCGCTCACACCTCCATACATTAACCCCTTCCCGCTCACCGAGGACACACTCACACCCCCATACATTAACCCCTTCCCGCTCACCGAGCACACACTCACACCACCATACATTAACCCCTTCCCGCTCACACCTCCATACATTAACCCCTTCCCGCTCACCGAGGACACACTCACACCCCCATACATTAACCCCTTCCCGCTCACCGAGCACACACTCACACCCCCATACATTAACCCCTTCCCGCTCACCGAGCACACACACCCCATACATTAACCCCTTCCCGCTCACCGAGCACACACTCATACCCCCATACATTAACCCCTTCACGATCACCGAGCACACACTCACACCTCCATACATTAACCCCTTCCTGCTCACCGAGCACACACTCACACCTCCATACATTAACTCCTTCCCGCTCACTGAGCACACTCACACCTCCGTACATTAACCCCTTCCCGCTCACTGAGCACACTCACACTTCCGTACATTAACCCCTTCCCACTCGCTGAGCACACTCACACATTAACCCCTTCCCGCTCAGACAGCATCACACATTGCCGGCACAGTAACTGCGAATATGCTGCTTTTATCAGTAACTCATGAACGTTTTGTACAATAAAACTTGAGCAACAAATATTTCATCCATAAAGAATAATCCCTAACGCCACTGAATATGCAGCAACCGCTGGGACTGTAAAATGCAGTATTTGCATGAGTCCTTAATTCACACAGCGGAGCCGCCATATTGTGGGCTGAACCATTTGTTAGCATTTGCGCAGCCTGCGCTCTCATAAATACCGGCTCAGACCACTAAATAGCGGCCTCCATTGGACATCTAGCGGGCACTGCCACTAATAATGTGTCTGCGGCACGGTATATTCCCGGCACGAGGAAACAGTACAAGTTACCCCACAGCCGACTCTATCCCGGAAAGCTGCGGCAGCAGATAACACGCACTCCCGAGGATCTGTTTGCAATTCTGTATTTAATGTTTACTGTGAACAAATAACTAATTTTACAGGAACTTATATAACAATCCGTTTGTGACGTCGCCATAAATTATTCAAAAGGGGATTTTTCAAAAACGTCTGTAAAACACCATGAAATATTGGTAATGGGAACAAGCAACGGGGCACACATTGGTTGGTACGTATGCCAGTCCCTGGGACAGATCAGCCATAGCTGGGCACTGAGTGCACACATTGGTTGGTACATATGCCAGCCCCTGGGACAGATCAGCCATAGCTGGGCACTGAGTGCACACATTGGTTGGTACGTATGCCAGTCCCTGGGACAGATCAGCCATAGCTGGGCACTGAGTGCACACATTGGTTGGTACGTATGCCAGTCCCTGGGACAGATCAGCCATAGCTGGGCACTGAGTGCACACATTGGTTGGTACGTTTGCCAGTCCCTGGGACAGATCAGCCATAGCTGGGCACTGAGTGCACACATTGGTTGGTACGTATGCCAGTCCCTGGGACAGATCAGCCATAGCTGGGCACTGAGTGCACACATTGGTTGGTACGTATGCCAGTCCCTGGGACAGATCAGCCATAGCTGGGCACTGAGTGCACACATTGGTTGGTACGTATGCCAGTCCCTGGGACAGATCAGCCATAGCTGGGCACTGAGTGCACACATTGGTTGGTACGTATGCCAGTCCCTGGGACAGATCAGCCATAGCTGGGCACTGAGTGCACACATTGGTTGGTACGTATGCCAGTCCCTGGGACAGATCAGCCATAGCTGGGCACTGAGTGCACACATTGGTTGGTACGTATGCCAGTCCCTGGGACAGATCAGCCATAGCTGGGCACTGAGTGCACACATTGGTTGGTACGTTTGCCAGTCCCTGGGACAGATCAGCCATAGCTGGGCACTGAGTGCACACATTGGTTGGTACGTATGCCAGTCCCTGGGACAGATCAGCCATAGCTGGGCACTGAGTGCACACATTGGTTGGTACGTATGCCAGTCCCTGGGACAGATCAGCCATAGCTGGGCACTGAGTGCACACATTGGTTGGTACGTATGCCAGTCCCTGGGACAGATCAGCCATAGCTGGGCACTGAGTGCACACATTGGTTGGTACGTATGCCAGTCCCTGGGACAGATCAGCCATAGCTGGGCACTGAGTGCACACATTGGTTGGTACGTATGCCAGTCCCTGGGACAGATCAGCCATAGCTGGGCACTGAGTGTACACACTGGTTGGTACGTATGCCAGCCCCTGGGACAGATCAGCCATAGCTGGGCACTGAGTGCACACATTGGTTGGTACGTATGCCAGTCCCTGGGACAGATCAGCCATAGCTGGGCACTGAGTGTACACACTGGTTGGTACGTATGCCAGTCCCTGGGACAGATCAGCCATAGCTGGGCACTGAGTGCACACATTGGTTGGTACGTATGCCAGTCCCTGGGAAAGATCAGCCATAGCTGGGCACTGAGGAACGGCCGGGCCGGCTGCACACAGGGCGAGGCGTGCATTAGATTGCAGGCTGGCACGACGTCCGCCGGGTATACAGATGTAAAACGATCTGTAGATAAAGGTAATTATTGCCTACTGAGGGGTCTGTCCATAGAGCTGCCCTCACTTACAGGTGAGATGCCCCCATGAAGGGCAGTAATACAGCAGCATTATATATCTCTTATATTCCTGCAGTAAATACCATTCCATACTACTGGCTTATAACACTGGCATTCTCCAGGTGACGCAGGCAGCGTGCCACTCACCAGTCTCCTGTTACATGGACAAACTGTATTATAGCAGGGGGGACGCGGCGCTATAACGAGGGTGGCGTAATGACACTGGACGACTCCCACTTTCTGGATAGCCCTAACACTGCACAGGTGAGCAATAGGTCAGGGACGTGCCACGAGCGCCTGATGGCATTGGGGGCCCCCTAACCCTCTCCCAAAAAAACACACCTCCAGTGCCACACGCACCTGTGACTGGTGTCTGCGGCATGGACACCGTTGAACAGCCTGGAACCGGGACGTAGGACCCGATCGGCAGAATGGCGGGATTGTCCAGTCTGAATGTGGCGCAGTTGGGCGGAATGCAATGACACTATGGAGTACAGAGAACGGTACAGAGAGGGGTACCGGGATGTGGGTCACTCTGTGCCGGGGATTAGTAATGTACCATTGTGGTCATTCCGAGTTGTTCGCTCGCTAGCAGTTTTTATCAGCCGTGCAAACGCTATGCTGCCGCCCACTGGAAGTGTATTTTAGCTTAGCAGAAGTGCGAACGAATGTATCGCAGAGCGGCTCCAAAAAAATATTATGTCGTTTCTGAGTAGCTCGAGACCTACTCAGCGCTTGCGATCACTTCAGACCATTCAGTTCCGGATTTGATGTCACAAACACGCCCTGCGTTCTCCCAGCTACGCCTGCGTTCGCCCAGCCACGCCTGCGTTTTTCCTGGCACGCCTGCGTTTTTTCGAACACTCTCTGAAAACGGTCAGTTGACAACCAGAAACGCCCTCTTCATGTCAATCATTCTGTGGCCAGCAGTGCGACAGAAAAGCCTCGCTAGACCTTGTGTAAAACTACATCGTCCGTTGTGAAAGTACGTCGCGCGTGCGCATTGCGCCACATGCGCAGAAGTGCCGTTTTGTTTCATCATCGCTGCACAGCGAACATTTTCTGCTAGCGATCAACTCGGAATGACCCCCCATGTACCGTGCATGACATTAGTATACTTTAGATAAAACATTTTATCACAGAGATTTCACTTTTCGTGGAAAATGCTTTAACTTTACATTTTCAAGGTTAGCGGAATCTTATCTTATAAACCTGTAAGACGCGCGCTATACGTACAGAGATCCAGTCAGTAATGATCCACTGCACAAGTATCAGAAACAGCGCAATATGCTGAGAGAACACTGGATATCAAACTCTAGAGATAAAACGTAAACGTGACTGCTGCTCATTCCCCTGCCCGTGCCTCCATCCGTGGCAATGTAAACGTGACTGCTGCTCATTCCCCGACCCGTGCCTCCATCCGTGGCAATGTAAACGTGACTGCTGCTCATTCCCCCACCCGTGCCTCCATCCGTGGCAATGTAAATGTGACTGCTGCTCATTCCCCCGCCCGTGCCTCCATCCGTTGCAATGTAAACGTGACCGCTGCTCATTCCCCCACCCGTGCCTCCATCCGTGGCAATGTAAACGTGACTGCTGCTCATTCCCCGACCCGTGCCTCCATCCGTGGCAATGTAAACGTGACTGCTGCTCATTCCCCCACCCGTGGCAATGTTAACGTTAACTGCAGCTCATTCCCCCACCCGTGCCTCCATCCGTGGCAATGTAAACGTGACTGCTGCTCATTACCCCACCCGTGGCAATGTAAACATGACTGCTGCTCATTCCCCCACCCGTGGCAATGTAAACGTGACTGCTGCTCATTCCCCCACCCGTGCCTCCATCCGTGGCAATGTAAAAGTGACTGCTGCTCATTCCCCCACCCGTGCCAATGTAAACGTGACTGCTGCTCATTCCCCCACCCGTGCCTCCATCCGTGGCAATGTAAACGTGACTGCTGCTCATTCCCCCACCCGTGCCTCCATCCGTAGCAATGTAAACGTGACTGCTGCTCATTCCCCCACCCGTGCCTCCATCCGTGGCAATGTAAACATGACTGCAGCTCATTCCCCCACCCATGCCTCCATCCGTGGCAATGTAAACGTGACTGCAGCTCATTCCCACATCCGTGTCTCCATTCGTGGCAATGTAAACATGACTGCAGCTCATTCCCCCACCCGTGCCTCCATCCGTGGCAATGTTAACGTTAACTGCAGCTCATTCCCACGTCCGTACCTCCATCGGTGGCAATGTAAATGTGACTGCACATCATGCCACCATCCAGGGCAACGTAAACCAGACTGCAGCTTATTCCCACATCTGTGCCTCCATCCGTGGCAATGTAAACGTGACTGCAGCTCATTCCCACGTCCATGCCTCCATCCGTGGCAATGTAAACATGACTGCAACTCATTCCCACGTCCGTGCCTCCATCCGTGGCAATGTAAACGTGACTGCAGCTCATTCTCACATCCGTGTCTCCATCCGTGGCAATGTAAACGTAACTGCAGCTCATTCCCCCACCCGTGCCTCCATCTGTGGCAATGTAAACGTGACTGCACATCATGCCACCATCCAGGGCAACCTAAACCAGACTGCAGCTCATTTCCACGTCTGTGCCTCCATCCGCGCCAATTTAAACGTGACTGCAGATCATTCCCTCATCTGTGCCTCCGTCCGTGGCAATGTAAACGTGAATGCACTTAATCCAGTCTATGACAATGTAACATGGCTGCAGCTCATTCCACTTTGTCCATAGCACCATAAACGTTACTGCAGCTCATTCCCACGTCCGTCGGAACGTAAATGTAACTGCAGCTCATTACTCCGTCCGTAAACGTGACTGCAGCTCATTACTCCGTCCGTAAACGTGACTGCAGCTCATGCAACCGCCTGTGGTAACATAAACACGAGTGCAGCTCATTCCCCCGTGTCCGTGGCAGCCCCTGACCCACTCACCAGAGTGTTAGGCCTGCCAGCGAGCCTAGTGCGTCAGCCATTTATAAAATCGACCCCTCAGTCTCATTAAAATATTTATTTATTTTTTTAAATTTAATGTTCTCCATAATTCATCTGCCCCAAAAGGTAATCAATACATCCCATAATGAAACCTTGGGCCATATTTTATTATCGGCTGCAGGGAACGGCCCTGATCTGCAGCAGCAGGCCCTGGCTGTATCGCGCCACTCCTGCGCCGGGTGCACTGCCACGTCCTTAGACATACGGTGCCACCAGGTCTATTAATGCCAAGCGGTCACTGTTCATCACAATCCGTGCACTCTGTCCCACGGCGGCCGCAGACACACAATGTAGCACGCACGGACACGCTGGTCTTCCAGCAACGCAGGGCTCTCCGGGCGAGAATTGATTAATAAACATAGGCAATGACAGCAAAGTGATAAATGAAGGTCTGACGCCTATATAGATCCTTCCCTTCTTTTTTACGAGAGGTTTTATATTTTAATAGCTTTGTAGATTTAGCTCTTTAACCCAAATGCACTGCCAGCGAAGCTCTCAATGGACTGACCTCATTCACTAGGAAGGTCCCCTGTGTGATGTGACATTGTGTTTCATCCTCGCACCAGCCAACAAGTACTAATTATGCAGCAGCAACTGGATGCTAAGGACGCCTCGTTATAATAGTAACCTCGTGCGGCAGACCCATCCGGGCACAGAACAAGTACCGCGCAGCGGAAACATGACCAAGTATTAAAGGGCAGGCAAACAAGGCGCTTCCCCAGGGCTGATCCACAGTCCTACCAACACCCATCTATTCTCCAAAAAAACAGAATGGGAAAGGGGCGTTGGACTACGCAACGCAGACCCACCCACGGCCCGATGCCGCCGAGACCAGCTCCGGTAATGCACCTGGAGCGGCAGCCAGCGGATTTCCCCTCAGAGTGCATGCAGAAATCTCACTCGGCCACTGCGCACAAACTGCGCTCGTCCGTCTGCTCAGATGGGAGATCTAGCGTCAAAAGAGAGTGCTTTGGAAATTTGTGGAAAAATTAAAAATAACATCACACTGATCGCTTTACTATAAATCATTCCGCAAAGCTAAATAGAGCAAGTCCGGTCATGTATACTCAGCACTGTACTGCAGAGGGTCATACACTCACATATGTACTAACAGAAAGGAGTGACCAGGGGAAGGCTGTATGTGCTGTACACGGGTCACGGCTGCAGCGAGCACATGTAACATGATGCAGTGTATTCTGTGAAACGGAACTCAGACTGTATATATACACCTCTTATTGTATATAATGCCCGGCCATCAGATGTGTATATACCTCCTATTGTATATAATGCCCGGCCATCAGATGTGTATATACCTCCTATTGTATATAATGCCCGGCCATCAGATGTGTATATACCTCCTATTGTATATAATGCCCGGCCATCAGATGTGTATATATACCTCCTATTGTATATAATGCCCGGCCATCAGATGTGTATATATACCTCCTATTGTATATAATGCACGGCCATCAGATGTGTATATACCTCCTATTGTATATAATGCCCGGCCATCAGATGTGTATATACCTCCTATTGTATATAATGCCCGGCCATCAGATGTGTATATATACCTCCTATTGCATATAATGCCCGGCCATCATTGGCATATATACCTCCTATTGTATATAATGCCCGGCCATCAGATGTGTATATACCTCCTATTGTATATAATGCCCGGCCATCAGATGTGTATATATACCTCCTATTGTATATAATGCCCGGCCATCAGATGTGTATATACCTCCTATTGTATATAATGCTTGGCCATCAGATGTGTATATACCTCCTATTGTATATAATGCCCGGCCATCAGATGTGTATATACCTCCTATTGTATATAATGCCCGGCCATCAGATGTGTATATACCTCTTATTGTATATAATGCCTGGCCATCAGATGTGTATATACCTCCTATTGTATATAATGCCCGGCCATCAGATGTGTATATATACCTCCTATTGTATATAATGCCCGGCCATCAGATGTGTACAGTATATACCTCCTCCTGTATATAATATCCGGCCATCAGATGTGTACAGTACAGTTCTGCTCCCAGAACCTCATTTGCGCTGTTTTTGGAACGCTCTGTACTCAGTGTTCCCTATGTTTGCTCACCTGTACTAAACAGAAGTGCTCTCTCTCTCCCCTGTCCTTTTTGGGGTCAGATTTTGTGGGCAACTGTTTATAAACCAAACACCTTTGCTGTAATTGGGTTTGGGCGTTCCTAGAAATGACATCAGAAAATAATGCAATTATACCGCGCTGCAGAAGTGAGGTAGAAAACCTGCTACAAGTTGTGGATTTTAATTAGAAGCTTATAATAAACTTGGGAGATGTGACACGGAGCATCCCTGAGAAATGAGCCACAGTGTAAACAGGATATTTAATAAATTCCACCTCTTTCCAACACAAAACCGGATCAACCAGATAAAGAACTTTCTTGTTTTTCTATTCCCTTCGCTTCATCTTGGACTTAAATGTAAAAGGCTTAACCGCGCGCAATGAAATCCGAGTGTCTATAAAAAAGTGTTACTTGTGTCTCACGGAACATTAAAGGGCACGTTTATTACGTATATATGGACGCCAGGTGAGAACAGGTAACACACAACGGCGGGGGAAATAATCTGCAGGTATAGACAGAACTTCCAGAGGGGAAATAATCTGCAGGTATAGACAGAACTTCCAGAGGGGAAATAATCTGCAGGTACAGTATAGACAGAACTTCCAGAGGGGAACTCGTATTATTCAACACAACGCAGGACGGATCTTTAACGCCTGATCGCCAGGTATCAGCGGCGGATGGCGGTCATTGGGTCGACATGTAAAGAGGTCAACAGGAGTCTTTCACAATTTTTTTTATTTTTGGACCTCTTTCATACTTTACAATCCACGTGGGCTATGGTTGTGAATGGTAACCTGTGCCGTGCACAATGGTAACGGAGTGAGGCACCTTGCCCCAAGTATGGCGAGCGAAGTGAGGGGACACGGTGCACGTTTTTTTAAAAAGAAAACGACGCCATGTCGACCTAGCACGTCAACCTAATGATCATGTCAACCAAACGTGGTCGCCCCAATATATGTTGACCCAATGAACCACACCCGTCAGCGGCACCAGGCCTGGACAGAGACTATCTAGCGTTATATGGGAGCGGCGTTTATTACATACATGGTACAGGGAGGCGCAGAGAACGTGCCGCAGAACCTGCCATATTTGTGGCATCACCTGTGAACAATCTGTGGTTCTTCTATGGAGGCTACAACCGGGGCGAGGATCTTACCATAACTCATAAGGCAATGATCGTTCCACAAACATTATCTATACGTCAAATGAATAAACTAGAAAAAAGGTTTTAAAGGAAAAAATAAATAAATCAGTAAAATATTTGACTCCAAAGACAATATGATAATATAGCGGATTACTGACAAAGTGACCAGTTCTGCAGAAGCCGCGAGCTACCTCCTATCCTCCCTGATGAAGACGGAGTCACAGCCGAAACCTGGTCCCTGCGCTGCCCTCAGCAACCTGGACTATCTAAGGGAACCCCAGGAGCTGACACACGGAGCTGACCTGTAGTGACCCTGCAGCACATTGCGGAGAGGCCACAAGACCAATGTAAGGAGATCAACGTCCTCCTAAGTGACAAATGAACACGCAGGCTTAGGAGACGATTATATAGACGATGTTATATTATTCATTTCTGTTCTCTGCCACTGTATGATGTAATGGTGAAACCCTGCGGGATTCAGAGACAGGAAACAGCCTTCAGTGTAATGCCGAGCGGCTCACAGGACATAGACGGGATACAGTCGTTAGGTCGACACAACTTAGGGCGACAGTAATTAGGGTGACCACTATAGGTCGACACGTAGTAGGTTGACGGGTCAAAAGGTCTACCCATACCGGCAGAGAGTACCTGTAATAGTAGGGAGGCGTGAGACCAAGATGGAGGAGCTGCTGCCGACAGTCACCTATACACAGCACAACCGCTCACACAGTACGTCATACCGCACCCGCCACAGGTCTGGCCGGTGCAGGTTTCCACGGTGCGTCATAAAGACGGATTTGCATCGCTGCAAGCGGGTGACTCGGAATAAGGCCCCGTGTCTCTACAAGAGCCTGGCAGAGCAGTCAGTCTCACCCGGCCATGCTACAGACCGCAATGACAGCGGGTTAGTGACAGTAGTGCGGACGCATATGAGATCGGAGTGACAGCAGATCACCCAAGAGTTACATGGCCTCTATAGAAAGCTCCGACATATACGGAAGTCGGGACGGCTGGTACTCCCAGGAACAGGAGTACCGCTGCTCAGCACGGAACCTATTACTTCTAACACATTGCTGCGATAATCCGGGATATTTACACCAGGATTCTGAAAACGATCCGTTCTCGCTTCATTAAATAACCCGACTTCTGGTTACGCAGCGTCTCCTGAACTTCCAAACCAGCCGGAGCAGCCAGAGTCACCGGGCAGCCTATAAAATACTCCTGGAGCGGAGTGCAGTCTCCCGGCAGGACCGGCAGCCATTTATCCTGCTCAAGGTCTAGAACGGCAGCGTTATAAATGAAATGTCCAACAATCGTCACATTTGCATTGTAAAACCATCCTTCAGCTTCCTTGAAATAAATTTCACTATTTTATTAGTGCAAACAACACGGTAATAAAACTGTAATACAGATCCCTGTAGCAGAGGGATGAGCGAAAATTAACCAGACCAAACAGCGCCGACTATTACATTCAATTACCTTTTTCTGTAAGATTTACATTCTCATCTCATAATCTCCATACATTTTCTTTTACCAATTCCCTTCACTCACAGGAGACCTCGTCCGTCAGCCTGCAACCGAACATCACGCTTCCGCCGGCGGAGAGACGGAGGTTGGGAACCTGGAGGAAAACGTGGCAAGTGTCCAATACCACATTAAAGACGTGGGCTACTGTGCTATCTACAGCAGCGAGTATGAGGACACACCACTTCCCGGGCATCACATACCGCATTGCTCCGGGGACTGAAAACCCGCCATGACAGGCCAGGGTCAGTGAAACGTGCGCACAAGCAGATATCAGAGTGCCATTGCCATATAGTCTCTGCCACCCAATACCTAGGTCAATGCCAGACAACTCCAGGACATAATGTGTTTCTTCCCTTAATCATTAATGCATTGCAGGTAATCTGGTCAGGGATACAATCGTTTCACCTCCAAACGGGTTACAAAGTCTCTACATGACTCCTATATTGACCAACGCCCTGATACAAAGAGAGTAATCAATATAACGTGTTCCGGCGGCTGCAGCCCTCTTCCAGGGAACATGGCACAGCAACAACACAGCGCAACAAAGCACAAAAGCCGGACTGGTATTTACAGAAGATTTTCTTTTTTGCTTTTAAGTTTGGTTAGATGTCGCTCCTGCTCCCCCGTGAAAGCTTTTCTCTTTGTTTCACGTTTGTTTGTCATAGTTTTGATATTTCTTGGGTTCCGTCCAGTTCCACCTTGTTTTTTTTATATCATTTTTTTTTTGTCTTATGCGCTGCTCCACCCTGGATAAATAAAGGGAACGGAGTGGCAGAGGCTGGGAAAGCAAAATACAGCAATCGCATCATTTGTGAGTGTTTTCTTTCCCTGGGCTGGAGTTTTAGGCGAGGGACAAAGGGCATTGTGTGCTGGCGCAGTCTGACTCACCCGGACAAAATCGCCTGAAAGCCACGTCTGTGCCCAAAGCTCAAGAACCGGGGAAGCCGGGTCGCTTACAACATCACCGCCACCGGAAATCATACATGAGACTCACCGCCGCGTTTCTTACACGCAGAACAGGCGGCCATTTTGTGCACAGAGTCCCTGTGTGTGACAAGGCAGCCTATTCATTCACATGGGAATACTGATCAAACGCGCTTCATGATGAGCGAGAGAACAGAGGCAGATGTACGGCGCAAGACACCCTTAACGATTAATGCCTTTCGGTTTTGTGTCTTATTCCCAGCACACACTGGGCTGTGACACCGCACAGGTATTACTGTTACACCCATGCAGAGTCTCAGGTGAAGCCGCAGCATTTTGTATACAGATTCAGACTCAGTCGCACATTAAACTGATCAGTGTAATCCAGCAAAGTAGCTCGGTCGCTTCCAGTTGTGCTATTTGTGCGAACAGGACGCAGGCTTTAAACGACTTAGACACCCGGCGACCGGGCTGGTGTGCCGGTATTACAGAAGGTCGACGTTTCATGGATGGACATGTGTTTGTTTTGAAAAAGGTACAAGAAGAGTACGGAAACAATCACACTTCTGTAATTATGGATATCCTGCACATTTGCGGACATATCTTGGAGTCACATCGCGATGTGACTAAGGCGCATTTTCAGCAAAAAAAAGATGCCCAATGCTAGGAGTATTGCACGGGACCTGGGGGATCAACCGCTCCAAGCATTTTGCGCAGCATGGCGTATTGCGCCTAGATGTAGGAGGACACATCTGTACACACTATATACAGCAACATTAAAGATTTATAAAGACACAACCTGCACGGAAATCACAACACACAAGTGCGCTGCACACCACATTAAAATGTGTGAAATTTTATAATTGTCAATGAAAACTGCAGCGAGCGCAGCTAAACCACCGGACGGACTGATCTGCGCTGCAGAAAACATCATGTTATGGAAGATTCTTATTTCAATCAATCAGTGGCAGAACCAGGAGACAGCGAGAGAGAGAGTGGGTGGATGTGATAAACGCACGGAAACCGGGGGGAATATTACTAAAGTTAATAAAAAAGTCATTTACACTCTTCAATTAAAAACGTTGGTGCTAGTTTTAAATATGTAACGCGGACTGTGCCCAATGTGTACGCGTCTCTTCTGAGCCCTCAGTGTGTATACCAAACCATTCCTCTAGTTTTCCTTTATGACCTGTCAAAGTCTGTTATAGTCACTGACTAGAAGACGTTGCCGTAACGTGTGTTAAATACAGATCCGAGACTTCAGCCGTGTGGCCGATACTGGACAATCTCTTACTATTTTCTACATCTTAAATAATTACCACCCATAGGCGGCCGCACTACAAAGCGCCTACGGGCGGCCGCACTACAAAGCGCCTACGGGCGGCCGCACTACAAAGCGCCTACGGGCGGCCGCACTACAAAGCGCTTACGGGCGGCCGTACTACAAAGCGCCTACGGGCGGCCGCACTACAAAGCGCCTACGGGCGGCCGCACTACAAAGCGCCTACGGGCGGCCGCACTACAAAGCGCCTACGGGCGGCCGCACTACAAAGCGCCTACGGGCGGCCGCACTACAAAGCGCCTACGGGCGGCCGCACTACAAAGCGCCTACGGGCGGCCGCACTACAAAGCGCCTACGGGCGGCCGCACTACCAAGCGCCTGTAGATTACTGTACTTTTCTGTGTTTCATTTGTCACTGGTATAGTATGCATATGAGGAGTCAAACTGAGAAAACGCTCTATTAGCCTAAATTGAATTATGTTCCCTGGCTTTATGACCGTAATGGAAAGGTCATTACAACACAACACAAAAACACCAGTGGGAGTTATGTGGGTGACCATGAAGAAGCACCAGTGTGGGCTATGGGGCTGGCCATGACGAAGCACCAGTGGGTGACCATGAGAAGCACCAGTGGGAGTTCTGTGGCCGGCCATCAAAAAAAGCACCAGTGGGTGACCATGAGAAGCACCAGTGGGAGTTCTGTGGCCGGCTATCAAAAAAGCACCAGTGGGTGACCATAAGAAGCACCAGTGGGAGTTCTGTGGCTGGCCATCAAAAAGCACCAGTGGGTGACCATGAGAAGCACCAGTGGGAGTTCTGTGGCTGGCCATCAAAAAGCACCAGTGGGTGACCATGAGAAGCACCAGTGGGAGTTCTGTGGCTGGCCATCAATAAGCACCAGTGGGCGACCATGAGAAGCACCAGTGGGAGTTCTGTGGCCGGCCATCAAAAAAGCACCAGTGGGTGACCATGAGAAGCACCAGTGGGAGTTCTGTGGCTGGCCATCAAAAAGCACCAGTGGGTGACCATGAGAAGCACCAGTGGGAGTTCTGTGGCTGGCCATCAAAAAGCACCAGTGGGTGAGCATGAGAAGCACCAGTGGGAGTTCTGTGGCTGGCCATCAAAAAGCACCAGTGGGTGACCATGAGAAGCACCAGTGGGAATTCTGTGGCCGGCTATCAAAAAAGCACCAGTGGGTGACCATGAGAAGCACCAGTGGAAGTTCTGTGGCCGGCCATCAAAAAAGCACCAGTGGGTGACCATGAGAAGCACCAGTGGGAATTCTGTGGGCGGCCATCAAGAAGCACCAGTGGGTGACCATGAGAAGCACCAGTGGAAGTTCTGTGGCCGGCCATCAAAAAAGCACCAGTGGGTGACCATGAGAAGCACCAGTGGGAATTCTGTGGGCGGCCATCAAGTAGCACCAGTGGGCAGCCATCAAGAAGCACCAGTGGAAGTGAAGCCTAAGGTATACGCCTTCTTAAGTACATGCATTCTGATATTCAGACCATCAGTAAACGCAGGAAGCTGTGAAAGCTATTGCTTCCAATTATACTTTCAGTCCTCAATGGTGTGGCCACACCCCTAATGACATCATACTCCATAAAGATGACATCACCAGCTACTGGAGGTCTGTGAGTGGAGATGAGAGGCGTGTACTTTGTAGCTGGATAGGGGAACTTGCACGGCAGGCTTAGTATAAAGCAGCTACACTTCTTGCCAATATGCATCTATCACAAAACACAAATACCGCATTTCATTATGTCCCCAGCATTGCACCATGATAAAGTGACCCCACCCAGCATTATCCGCACCAATGAGGCTGAGGCACGGTGTGAGGTGCTCATGAGGTTTGGCAGGGGAGAGGACATGATATTGCTGTTTGTACACATACATGACCTGACATGACCCACGTGTCAGCACTGCAGGCTGGATTGGAGCTCCCGGCTGCTTCTGCAGAGTTGGGAGCTATAGCAGGCGCTACAACAACATTGTGTAAAGAAGGGGACTGAGAAAGGAGCAGGGATTGTACGGGCAGTGACACAGAGACCGCAGCGGCCTCACTCAGACCAGTTACTGATGAGAGCGTGATCTACAGAGGTGCACCACATGTACGCTCTGCACCCACCTGCTGAGGGGCACACAGGGCCAGTGTCCTGCCCTCGCCTGAGTGATGTCTGCAGCATGGGGCACAGTGAGAAAGCGTGCGGCACCCAGAAGACCTGGAATGCTCTCTATATTGCACAGGGGTCACTAAAACGCTCTCTATATTGCACAGAGGTCACAGTATTTAATACACAAGGCCTAGTGTATATTATTGGTGTATAGCTAGTGAAGTGACAATATATTATATATAATCCATTGTCATGTCGATAAGGCTATGCACACAGGAACCTCTCAATAACCGTTGCACAATACTAACATTTAAAAGATTACGCTAAATATAGTAAGCTTTCACACGTTCTTGCAGCATAACAAAAAAAAAAAAAATTAAAAAAATTGGAATGCTCTCTCTATATTGCACATGGGTCGCCGGAATGCTCTCTCTATTGCACAGGGGTCACAGGAATGCTCTCTCTATTGCACATGGGTCGCCGGAATGCTCTCTCTATTGCACAGGGGTCGCCGGAATGCTCTCTCTATTGCACAGGGGTCGCCGGAATGCTCTCTCTATTGCACAGGGGTCACAGGAATGCTCTCTCTATTGCACAGGGGTCACAGGAATGCTCCCTCTATTGCACAGGGGTCACATGAATGTTCCCTCTATTGCACAGGGGTCACAGGAATGCTCTCTCTATTGCACAGGGGTACCTGGAATGCTCTCTCTATTGCACAGGGGTCACAGGAATGCTCTCTCTATTGCACAGGGGTCACAGGAATGCTCCCTCTATTGCACAGGGGTCACATGAATGTTCCCTCTATTGCACAGGGGTCACAGGAATGCTCCCTCTATTGCACAGGGGTCACAGGAATGCTCTCTCTATTGCACAGGGGTACCTGGAATGCTCTCTCTATTGCACAGGGGTCACAGTATTTAATACACAAGGCCTGTTGAATATTATTGGTGTATAGCTAATGAAGTGACAACATATTATTTTTAATCCATTGTCATGTCGACCTTTGAACCTGTCGAACTTTAGCGGTGTCGGCCTTTTGTACCAGTCAACCAAATGCACGTCGACCTATCATCCACCACCCATTACTAGCACTTATATACTGCAATGGCCGGGTAATACCACGTTTACGGCCATGAAAATAATTTGCTGCATTTCATCAGCCCAGTCTCAGATGTATTCAGGTCTCGGACAGGAATCCGGGATGGAGGGACGGACATACAGAAAACCGAGGGTCACCCAGCAAGAGCGCTCCAGAGACCGCCACTGGACCCCCAAATGGTCCCTTTCCTACGTGGGATACTTACTAACTGCCCCCCACACATTCTGTAGTCCCTAGGGGCATTAATAGGGGACTATTCCTGGCACACACATATCTCAGCTAGGTGTCTATTGTGCTGAGGGGGAGGTAGTGATTAGGACCACCTATCAGCGGGGAAAGGGGTAACTCCGGGTCATAGGGAGCATTATAGAAATAATAATAGCGTGTGCCTACTTCTATGTTCTCTGAATAGATCGTGTGACATTATTTGTGCCAGTTACAATCGTCTGCCCAGTAGAGCGGCACCAGTCAGCTACACCCAGGGCGGTATACACTGTAAGACGCAGCGCTGCGCCATGTATAGGTGTCGGGAAGGAATCTTCTTTCTCCGGTCACTGACCGATGTCTACTCAATACATAGGGAGCAAATCAATTCAACACAAAAAAACCTCCGCCGCAGTCGCACAAAGCAGTAATGTAACTCATGTCCCCTCTTACTCCACGGATGCGCACTAGAAAATCAGCGTAGTAATGTGCGCAGACAAACATGGCGGTGATTGTGGGGAATCAGCACCAGACATGTACTGGAGGTTGCACCAGGTAAGAACATATCCTCGCTGTGATCTTCCTGCTGCCGCCTCATCCTTCTTGGTTCTTGCCGACCTACAGCGTCCTCGCTGACACTGGACTCCGAGCCACAAGTTACATAAATGCCATTTCTTAGCCCTAATTTTACTAAAAGTGGCACAGGCTGATCCGGAGGATAACTTCTTCCCAGGCCTCTGATCTGCGGATGTAATCCTAGCAGGCCTGGGTGTAACTGGACCCTGAGCCCCGAGCCCCGGCTATAAACGTGCTCTCTTAGCACCTAATCTCAGCGAGAGGCAGCCGAGCCTCTCCGCAGTGCCCTGTCTAGTTGCTTATTACAATTGATTTCAAACACTTATCATAGGATTACCAAAAGCTTATACAGCCAGGAACTCCTCCAATGCCATGCAGACGTGGCATGCTGGGAGTTGTAGTTTCCCCCCCGATAAATAGGGACGTCGCAGTTCAATACATTATACCAGTATGATCTACGTGACTGGCCGGTGTAAGATAAGACGTTCCGTTCCCCTGTATATGCACCCTGCTGCCCCAATGATGCGCCGGAGTCAGTAGCGATTGCCTATAATGAGCGGAGGCTGCCCCAATTCTCCACCGCGGCGCTCACCCTCTCACTGAGGCATGATGCACAAGTGGAAATGATCTAAGGCAACCTACCGGCGCATGCATGCGGCCGCAGCAATGGTTCCGGAAGCGTGTACCTCTCACTTCTGTCACTTTACAGCCTGCATACTGTACACAGCATCAGAAAGGGGACTATGGGGGTCATTCAGACCTGATCGTAGCAGCAATTTTGTCAGCAGATGGGCAAAACCATGTGCGCTGCGGGTGGGGCAGATGTAACATGTGCAGAGAGAGTTAGATTTGGGTGGGTTATAGTATTTCTGTGCAGGGTAAATACTGGCTGCTTTATTTTTACACTGCAATTTAGATTTGTTTGAACACACCCCACCCAAATCTAACTCTCTCTGCACTTGTTACATCTGCCCCACCTGCACTGCACATGGTTTTGTCCATCTGCTAACAAATTTGCTGCTGCGATCAGGTCTGAATTAAGCCTTAAAGCAATTTGACCAGATTGAGGCCAATGGAGAGTCACATTCCCACAGGCAAGCGGAGTGACTCAGACCACCGCATGTCAGACCCACTCATGTTCTCACCATCATCTGATTACGCTGTACAAACACCACGCCGTGAACGACCTCGTAGGATAAAAGGGGATGATCCGCCAGCCCTCACTGTGCGATCACCTGGGATAGAATACGTCCCAGGTGCGAGAGATTCATGCGCACTCTAGTACCCAGGGGTGCTCCATACAAATGAATGTATTCAGTCACAGAAGCACAGGCAACGGTGCCACTGCGTGAGACGGGGGGCGCGGAGCTTTGCCAGGGCTTGGCCGCTGACCTCGGGCGTGGGGTTACGCTTCTTGCTGTCTGTGAAATATTCCTTAAGTCTTTGGCCTTTATTTTTTCTAATCTATTGATTTGCAGAGAGCCGCAGTGGAGACAGCCAGGAGGTCTGAACGCCGGGCTTTACACGCACGCTGCATATATCAAAATGTCAATTATGGGTAATTGTTGTCCTTTAAAACATCAGATAAGGATTTATCTAGTTTCCAGAGGTTTCTGAGTTTTAAATAAACACAGAAAGACATCATCATTTTATTCCTCTACCTGAGGTTACAGCGTCCATGACTATGCGTCTGCCGCCCGTCTCATTGTACGGCTGCCCGCTGGCGCATGTTCCTACAGCGCAGGCTACCAGCGTGGGAGCACTTCCGGTAACTGTGGGAAAGGTCACATCAGCCAGTCTTCATCCACTACCATCAGCTGCATCTTGGGGGGAGGGGATAGTTGTATCCGCCACTCCTATCTCCAAGATTTCTCACGTGCTGCTCCCTTCCTCTGGAATTCTTTACCTCTCCCCCTCAGACTCTCCACCTCTCTACAAAACTTCAAACGGGCTCTTCTGACCCATTTCTTTACCAAACCCAGCCAAATCTCAACCTAACCCTCTGTTCCACGCTCTCCATGTACCCCATCTGTGTCACCCCTGTCTGTCTACCCCTCCCCTTAGAATGTAAGCTCTCACGAGCAGGGCCCTCTTCCCTCATGTGCTTATACGTTTCTTACTTTAATAATCCTCAACTGCCCAAATCCCGCAGTTTTTTGGCCACCTGGAACTTATCTCTATGTCATTACTGGTGTAGTTATGCTAAGTTGCCCTGTACTTGTCCTATATTGTCTTCAACTGTAAGTCACTGTTTTCCTGTTTTGATTATGTGCATATGTACTCTGTAATTGGGCGCTGCGGAACCCTTGTGGCGCCATATAAATAAAGGATAATAATAATAATAATAATAATAATAAAGAAGCAGAACTTTGGAATGATCTAAAGTGCCACCAGACATATCATCTGGCTCTCAGAACATTCAGGATGCTGGTGGAAGCCAATTGCCCTTTTTTCTTTCTCAGAACAAGCCAGCGTTCTAAATGTCATTTATAAGCTGTAATAAATCCATATGATGTAGAGGAGAGGCAGCCATTTTGTATGTAGCGCATGTGCTACCAATATTCCTGAGCAGTTTATCAACTCAAGAAGCCGAAACCCTCTGGAGAGCCGCTGCTGCACCCCCCAGCCACAACAAGCTTAACCCCCATCCATGAGAGCCGTCGTCAGATCTCCCCACCCGAGAGCCGCTGCTACACCTCCAAGATCCACCACCATCTTATCACCACCAAGAGCCTCCACTAGATCCCCCCATCCCAGAGAGCCGCTGCTGCACCCCCCAGCCACAACAAGCTTAACCCCCATCCATGAGAGCCGTCGTCAGATCTCCCCACCCGAGAGCCGCTGCTACACCTCCAAGATCCACCACCATCTTATCACCACCAAGAGCCTCCACTAGATTCCCCCCATCCCAGAGAGCCGCTGCTGCACCTCCAAGATCCACCACCATCTTATCACCACCAAGAGCCTCCACTAGATCCCCCCATCCCAGAGAGCCGCTGCTGCACCCCCCAGCCACAACAAGCTTAACCCCCATCCATGAGAGCCGTCGTCAGATCTCCCCACCCGAGAGCCGCTGCTACACCTCCAAGATCCACCACTATCTTATCACCACCAAGAGCCTCCACTAGATCCCCCAATCCCAGAGAGCCGCGGCTACACCTCCAAGATCCACCACTATCTTATCACCACCAAGAGCCTCCACTAGGATCCCCCCCATCCCAGAGAGCCGCTGCTACACCTCCAAGGTCCACCACTATCTTATCACCACCAAGAGCCTCTACTAGATCCCCCCATCCCAGAGAGCCGCTGCTACACCTCCAAGGTCCACCACTATCTTATCACCACCAAGAGCCTCTACTAGATCCCCCCATCCCAGAGAGCCGCCGCTACACCTCCAAGATCCACCACTATCTTATCACCACCAAGAGCCTCCACTAGATCCCCCCATCCCAGAGAGCCGCCGCTACACCTCCAAGATCCACCACTATCTTATCACCACCAAGAGCCTCCACTAGATCCCCCCATCCCATAGAGCCGCCGCTACATCCCCCACACCCCAAAGCTGCAGCTAGATTCCCCAACTCATGTGAGGCGTCGCTACATCCACCACCCCAAGAGCCACAGCAAGATCCACCCCCATCCCCTAGAGCAGTCGTTAGATCTTCCCATCCGAGAGCTGCTGCTACACATCCAAGATCCACCAAGAGACTCCACTAGATCTCCCCCATCCCAGAAAGCCGCAGGTACATCTCCCACACCCCAAAGCTGCAGCTAGATTCCCCCACCCCAAAAGTAGTCATTAGAATCCCCAACCATTGGAGCTGCCGCTCCCCCCCCCCGCCCAAGAGCTACCACTAGATCCCACAGCCCCGAGAGTTGCTACTAGATTCACCCCAGCCCTCAAAACCTGCCACTAGATCCCCTCACCCCTGGCAGTTATATATATATATATATATATATATATATATATATATATACATACATACACACACACATACATACATACATACACACACACACATATACACACCAAATCTCTCATATTATACTACAGGCTATTACATCCGACGTCCCCCGCCATATACACCAATGCAGCCCCCTGCATCCCCCGGGGAGCCCCTGCCACACTAAGGCGCTATTCCTGCACTCACAATCTATTTATTACAGGACATGGATACAAGGCAACGGGGCAGGCTTCTCCAGCTCTTGTGAAACTACAAGTCCCAGAAAGCCATGACAGGTATCAGGGAAAGCATGCTGGGGCTTGCAGTTTCACAACAGGACACGTTGCACTTGTGTCTGGCAAGAGACGGCTCAGAATACTCATGTTACAGCTAGGTGCGTTTCTCAGAGGGGTCACAAGTCCCCCACTACATAAATAACATGTATGGGAGATTATAGTAACCCGTACAGGACAGAAGCACCGAGCAGCCAGACGGAAGCGCTGCCGCCACATTGCATGCCTCTTCTAGTCCTTCCTATTCTTTGAAAAGGGCAAAAAAAAAAAGTGTCACTCTAATTAGATAAATCCTTTAAGCGTGTGGCCTGCAGTTCGTCATGGAAATTAACCTCCCTGAAGATCAGAGTAACTGAAATAAGAAACGCAGTGTTTTGGCATACTACAGTGAAATTAGAGACCCAGGACGGAGTTTAATATACACTTCCATAAACTTACCACATTTCATCTTTGTGAAGCCCTGAACGCACATCCCTTCCCAGACAACGTTACAGAGTGGCGCACACCTTGGATTGGACGCCGCTCCAGAAGGGAACGCGATCCGTCTTGTACGAGCTGATGAAGAGGATCAGGGAACACAGAATATTTTTCGCCTATAAACATCTGCTCGGTCAATCTAGGAAATGGCTCTCTCATGAATATGGCTATGAAATTAGTGCCGTGTGGCGCGCTGCCCTCGTGTGGGGCTCACACGTTTCCCCGTCCACTTGTGCTAATTTCATTAAGAAAACTGACTGCTACATTAAGTGCACAATGCAAATTTCCAGATGACGGACACGCAAGCTGAAATTATCAAAACGGGAGAAAAACGCGGCAGCGGCAGAGGGGTTAGGGGGCGATTGGGGAAATCAAGGTATGTACGCAGCCAAAATGAACACTGCTGGTACTTGTAGTCCCCCAACTGCTGGACCAACACAAATGCCTTTGGAATGTAATATACATGTTTATCAGAGCTCCTTGAGCATTTAAGGATGCATAAAAACGCAGTGCGCGAGATTAATTCCGCTGGGCGCAAGTAGGGATGGCGAGTCCTGGAATCGCAGCCTATAGAAGATATGATAGGAGTGTCTGATGGAACGTTCTTATAGAATACTTAGGGACCAGGCTGTGTTGGGAGAAAGTCCCAGTCCTTTACAAAATAAAAGTGCTGCTCCCCATTTTGCTATGAAATATCCTCTCCCGCCAGACTGAGACACCGGCACATACACTAACAATATATCGCATACAGAAGCAGCAGCGCTGCATATACTGCTTTCCGTGTCAAGTCCTTTCACCCTCCAGGAGAGAGCTTGAACTTTATCCTAACTTTCTCACATCTCTCCAGACTCGCCAGTCCAGTAGATATATTAGACAGAATATTGGGGTGCCATTCAAATCACAGGGGATATTCTACAGATGTATATAGGGATTGTTAAAACAACTGTAAAAGCAAAGAAACAAGGTGTGATAATATACAGTGCCTTGCTAAAGTATTCACCCCCCCATTGCATTTTTTTATGTTTTGTTGCCTCACAACCTGGAATTACAATGGATTGTTTGAAGGTTTTGCATCATTTCATTCACAGACCATGGCTACAACTTTGAAGATGTTTTTAGTTTTTTTATTGTGAAGCAAACAACAAATAGGATAAAATAACAGAAAACGTCTGCGTGTATAACTGTTCACCCCCCTACAGTCAGTACTCCGTACAGCCGCCTTTTGCGGCAATTACAGCTGCAAGTGGCTTTGGATAAGTCTCTATGAGCTTGCCACATCTTCCCACTGGAATTTTTGCCCATTTCTCAAGGCAAAACTGCTCCAGCTCCTCCATGTTGGATGGTTTCCGCTTGTGAACAGCAATCTTCAAGTCTGACCACAGATTCTCAGTTGGATTGAGATCTGGGCTTTGACTAGGCCATTCCAACACAATGTTTCCCCTTAAACCACTCGAGTGTTGCTTTAGCAGTATGCTTCGGGTCATTGTCCTGCTGGAAGGTGAACCTCCGTCCCAGTCTCAAATCACAGGCAGTCTGAAACAGGTTCTGCTCAGGAATATCCCTGTATTTAGCACCATCCATCTTTCCCTCAACTCGAAACAGTTTCCCAGTCCCTGCTGCTGAAAAACATCCCCACAGCATGATGCTGCCACCACCATGTTTCACTGTGGGGATGGTGTTCTTGGGGTGATGGGATGTGTTGGGTTTGCACCAGACATAGCGTTTCAGTTTTAGTCTCATCTGACCAGAGCACCTTCCTCCATACATTTGGGGAGTCGTCCACATGCCTTTTGGCAAACTCAAAATGTGCCTTCTTATTTGTAACACTAAGTAATGGCTTTTTTCTGGCCACTCTTCCATAAAGCCCAGCTCTATGGAGTGTACGGCTTATTGTGGTCACATGCGCAGATACACCAGTCTCTGCTGTGGAACTCTGCAGCTCCTTCAGGGTTACCTTTGGTCTCTGTGCTGCCTCTCTGATTTATGCCCTCCTTGCCCGGTCTGTGAGTTTTGGTGGCCGGCCCTCTCTTGGCAGGTTTGTTGTGGTACCATGTTCTTTCCATTTGAAGATGAAGGATTTTGATGGTGCTCCAGGGGATCATCAAAGATTTGGATATTTTTTTTTATAACCCAACCCTGACTTGTACTTCTCAACAACGTTGTCCCTGACTTGTTTGGAGAGCTCCTTGGTCTTCAAGGTGTGATGCTTCTAGCTTAGTGATGTTGCAGCCTCTGGTGCCTTTCAGAAAAGGTGTGTTTATACTGACAGATCATGTGACACTTAGATTGCACACAGGTGGACTTCATTTCACTAACGTATGTGACTTCTGTAGGTAATTGGTTGCACCAGAACTTTTGAGGGGGCTTCATAGCAAAGGGGGTGAATACATATGCACATGTCAATTTTCACCTTTTTCTTTATAAAAAAACATTTTTTATATACTGTAAATTTTTCTCATTTCACTTCACCAAGTTAGACTATTTTGTGCAGATCCATCACATAAAATTCAGATTAAGAAAAAAATATATATTACAGGTTGTAATGTAACAAAATAAGTAAAAAGCCAAGGGGGTGAATACTTTAGCAAGACACTGTATGTGTGTGTATTATATTACAATTGTATATATATATATATATATATATATATATATATATATATATATATTTTCCAATATTAAACCACTACTGCAGAAATTGCTCGGCGTCTACAGTCTTCTTCCCGTGACCACTGAGAATAAAGGTTTCGACAGGAGACGAACGTGACCATCTAATTTTTCTAATGAAACTGTTAAGTGCTTTCTCCTTTCTCAAAGATCCCCCCCCCCCACCCCACCCAACCCATTTGATGGACACAGATATATTCCCAGAGAAAAAGAAAGAGAGAAGCAACTTTCCGTGCCAGCTCCCTTCCTGGCCCTCACACCGCTGCAGGGGCCACTGCCGTCTCCCTGCCTCCCTTCCTCTTTGTCCTTAAGACTCCTCTCACCTTGAGGAGTGTTAGGATTACCCAGCATTTATACTCAACGCTCCCTCTTTATTCCTTAAGACTTATTAAGAATGATAATGAGCTCCAAAGGACCGTCACGTCGCGCTACTTCCCTCTCTCTCTCTGTCGCTCTCTTCTTTACGTGCCTATTCTGTCAAAGGCACACAGGACAAATCAGAACAAAAAAAAAAAATCTGACAATATGGATCAAGGACACTTGAGGATTTATATTCTATAATTCCACCCTTTCTTTTGTTTTTATTATTCCTCTTCAAATTTCTCATCCCCCTCCCGGACTCTGACCGGGGACACGAGGAGGCAGGCTGCCTAGAAAACCTTGTTAATGGGAAGCCCTTAAACGGCTGATTAATTTTAGCAAAATTTACGATGTTCTCTTTCTCTCTTATTCTTGCTTTCATTTAAGCTGCGGTATTTTGTCGGAGGGTTAACGTGGTTGCTTGGCGCTCTTACCTGGCAGGCCAAAAAGGTGCCTAAACACAAAAAAAAAAAAGTAGAAATGCACAGATAAAAAATTGGAGCTATAGGTTGAGGCATCATTTAAGTAAACTTTGCCTTAATTGTAAAAATACAGGAGCATAAACCACGTAGGCGAGGAGTAGGGGAATGAAAGAACGTCCGACCGAGCGAGGCCTTTCCCAGAGAATATTTGTGCAAATTGTACCTAAGAAAACAAAAATGGGGCAACAAATATTCTCCAAGGTTAAGCAGCATCTGGATTTAGTGATCACGTCATAATACACTCGTTCTCCAGGCACGAGCTTATCGACTGCTAGTTTCCCTCAATGGACATTAACACGCGTGCTAACTGCCTGCTTGTATTGAACAGGACGGACGAGCATCAATTTAAAGTGCCCGGGTTCTGTCGGCACAGATATAAATAAAGCGGCTAAACGGTCCACGACATAATAAAGTGTCGCACCCCTCACCAACGTGTAGCTGCTGGGTGTCTCTGCACGCCTGTCTCCTAAGTGAGATGTCAGACGCAGGAGACACGCTTGCCAGCCGTCTGCAGATGCCCACTTTAATGAGGTTTTTTTAACTCTTTATTGTGGCTTGTGGTCCACTCTTACCACTAATGTTTACGACACCTATCTTTCATTTATTGTACACGTCTTTGCCATAAGCAGGGAGAAATAAATATACAACAGGAAGGACGGCAAAAATAAATGCAGCTTTAAAAGCAATCTGTAGTCAGTGCGTTTCCACAGAACTACCCAAAATACTTTTTCGTTGTAAAAAAATTATTATTATTTTTTTTGGCAAGAGGGGGGGTTATTTTAGCCACAATATTGCCGTAGAGATGACTCGGTGGTAGCAGGAAATCACTTTGCCTGGCAAATCTCTTTAATGAAGAGCTCGGATTTTAAATAAAAGGAATACAAACACAAATTGCTAATCCCACTAAACCGTCCATATGGAGAGCTGGGTTAGCTAGATAAAAGATTAAGGGTTTTAATAAGGAAGTGAACGCTAGCAGCGGCACGTCACACAGAGGTACGGGGCACAAGGAGGCACCGAGGCAAACTTTAGAAAGTTTTCCAGCCTGCTCCCCGACCAATAATCCCAGATTCAACGACTGCAAACAGGAAGGCTTGTTCTGTTTTACCCTTCCATTCAGCGATTACCACCGCCTGCTAAATGCAACATCGCCCTTTTCCTGTAAACATTTCAATTAAAAGCTGCTAAAATGAACATGGCCGTATTAAAGACGGGAGGAGGGAAAAAAAAGGGAAAGCGATATTCTAAGTTCCGTGGGGAGGATTCCGCTGCAAATTCCTCCAGGATGCTGCCGATTGCATTCTGTCCTACAACGGAACACGTCTGCTTACACAAAGCACACCGCTGTCTGGGTACAACCTGCACGCTGACACTACAGCTTCTACAAGGGGAATAAAAACATAAAACGGAATAAAAGAATAAAAATAAGAGACGCTGACTTCTCCACTAAAGTCTGTTCTTGTTGTAACTAATTTTCTGGTGTCAGCGTGATAAAATAGAAGGTGGAGATATGACTTTCCCTGAATGATCTGTTTAACCTAAGCCAGAGAGGGAAAAAAAAAAAAAAAGTCATTAATTACTTATGTGAGCTATTCCTTCACAAAGACAATAAACCTGCCTGGTCGCCATGGATATGACATATTTGCTCTGAAAACAACACAATAATTAGCAAAGGGGAGAGATCCAAGGAGAATATGCAAACTCTGGCGTTAAAGCGGTACAGCCTTCGCTGCTTATTCCCAACTTGTCACCGTCAGTTCTGCAGCCGAATCCAATGACACCAACAAAACGCAGCATTAGAAACACGCACACGCCAAACACCGCACAACAAACGCTGCAACGTGACAAAGTGTAACGCCAGCAGGACAGATAGGACGAGCGGATCGCCGTGCAGGGGAGAAATTACTGCCATTTTGTCCGGGGTTTTTTTGTCCTCAGTTATTTTTAAGGGGAAAAGTAATTATGTGTTTATAGATTTAATGTGATTTATGTTTTACTGGAGAAAATAAATAAGAGGGAATCGGGCGCAGCCATATACTGCAGTGCTGAGACATGAAATAACACCTGTAATTGCCCTTTATTACTGCCCATTGTATCAAAGCCTAGAATTGTAAAGACTAGACGGGGGGGAGGGGGGGGGGGGTCAGATTTTGGCCACTAAAATGTCTGCGGAGATTAAAACCTTTTTTTTTTTTTTTTTTTTACTGAAAAAGTGTCTGAGCAAGTTCACCATAAACTTGGATTATTTAAGAGTAAAATTCTCTATCTTCCAGATCCACACAGCACCGGTCAGGACAGAGTATTGCACATTATTACAGGGCAGGACAGAGTATTGCACATTATTACAGGGCAGGACAGAGTATTGCAAAGTATTACACAGCAGAGTATTACAGGGCAGGACAGAGTATTACAGGGCAGGAGAGAGCAGGACAGAGTATTACAGAGCAGGACAGAGTATTGCAGAGTATTACAGGGCAGGACAGAGTATTGCAGAGTATTACAGGGCAGGAGAGCATTACAGGGCAGGAGAGAGCAGGACAGAGTATTACAGGGCAGGACAGAGTATTACAGGGCAGGACAGAGTATTACAGGGCAGGAGAGAGCAGGACAGAGTATTACAGAGCAGGACAGAGTATTACAGAGCAGGACAGAGTATTACAGGGCAGGACAGAGTATTGCAAAGTATTACACAGCAGAGTATTACAGGGCAGGACAGAGTATTACAGGGCAGGAGAGAGCAGGACAGAGTATTACAGAGCAGGACAGAGTATTGCAAAGTATTACAGGGCAGGACAGAGTATTGCAGAGTATTACAGGGCAGGACAGAGTATTGCAGAGTATTACAGGGCAGGAGAGCATTACAGGGCAGGAGAGAGCAGGACAGAGTATTACAGGGCAGGACAGAGTATTACAGGGCAGGACAGAGCAGGACAGAGTATTACAGAGCAGGACAGAGTATTGCAAAGTATTACACAGCAGAGTATTACAGGGCAGGACAGAGTATTACAGGGCAGGAGAGAGCAGGACAGAGTATTACAGAGCAGGACAGAGTATTGCAAAGTATTACAGGGCAGGACAGAGTATTGCAGAGTATTACAGGGCAGGACAGAGTATTGCAGAGTATTACAGGGCAGGAGAGCATTACAGGGCAGGAGAGAGCAGGACAGAGTATTACAGGGCAGGACAGAGTATTACAGGGCAGGACAGAGTATTACAGGGCAGGAGAGAGCAGGACAGAGTATTACAGAGCAGGACAGAGTATTGCAAAGTATTACAGGGCAGGACAGAGTATTGCAGAGTATTACAGGGCAGGACAGAGTATTGCAGAGTATTACAGGGCAGGAGAGCATTACAGGGCAGGAGAGAGCAGGACAGAGTATTACAGGGCAGGACAGAGTATTACAGGGCAGGACAGAGTATTACAGGGCAGGAGAGAGCAGGACAGAGTATTACAGAGCAGGACAGAGTATTACAGAGCAGGACAGAGTATTACAGAGCAGGACAGAGCAGGACAGAGTATTACAGGGCAGGACAGAGTATTGCAGAGTATTACAGGGCAGGACAGAGTATTGCAGAGTATTAAAGGGCAGGAGAGCATTACAGGGCAGGAGAGAGCAGGACAGAGTATTACAGGGCAGGACAGAGTATTACAGGGCAGGACAGAGTATTACAGGGCAGGAGAGAGTATTACAGGGCAGGACAGAGTATTACAGGGCAGGAGAGAGAAGGAGAGAGTATTACAGAGCAGGACAGAGTATTACAGGGCAGGAGAGAGCAGGACAGAGTATTACAGGGCAGGACAGAGTATTACAGGGCAGGACTGAGTATTACAGGGCAGGAGAGAGCAGGACAGAGTATTACAGGGCAGGACAGAGTATTACAGGGCAGGAAAGGTAAAGACAGAGTATTACAGGGCAGGACAGAGTATTACAGGGCAGGACAGAGTATTACAGGGCAGGAGAGAGAAGGACTTGATTTGAAGTTTATACAACACAAGAATTAAGCATAAAATAATATTATAGTTCAGCAGTTTTGTTGTTTTATTGGTAAATATTGTCAGACTGCGTCAGAACGAGCAGATCGCAGAACCTCCGACAATATCTTACTGTTGCTACGTTAAACAATACTGTCGTTTTCTCCTAAGTCTTTGATCTTAAAAGTTTTGGTTTGTTTTTGTTTTTTTTAGATTTTGGGCTGGGTTGGGGCGAGGGGCAGACCGGAACATATTACACCTAATACTGAAAGGTGAGGATGAAAGCAACGACTGTCAGCCACAATAAGAGCAGCCTGGCTCAGTCCTGCAGCCTCCCGGCCATAACACACAGTATATCGCAGACTTAAACAACCCCTGACAACTCCGCGGCTACCGGCTGCAAACCTCAGGCTGCCCCTTTAAATGGTTTGGTGTTATACAGAGTGTAATTTCTGAGAGAGATCAGTTGACATCTCTATGGGAACCAGCAACAGATTATCATCAACAGAATAAATAACCAGTCTAATAAATTAAACAGGAGGAGGCACAAGATCGCAGAAACTTGATTACTGAAGGTTCAACAATATTCCCCATAAAGTCGCTGCCTAAACAGACACTGGAAAAGCGTCGGCAGTTTCCCTTATGGAGTAAAGGCCGGCGCTATTTACAGTAAATACTCCCATATTAATAGGAGGAACGTAATCAGCTTCATGGAAAGGAAAGGCACACGGCTAGTGGAATTATCCCTGCCACAGCAACGGGCTGCCACACTGATAGATAGATAGATAGATAGATAGATAGATAGATAGATAGATAGATAGATAGATAGATAGATAGATAGATAGATAGATAATGCACATAGATATACATGACTCCTACAATATAAGTTTGTAAACTGTCCTGACACACATATAGAGAGGTCCCTGCCAATGGGCATCAGCAATGAGTACAAGGCATTGCCCCCCCTGTGCCCAGGCGAGCACACAGGTACAGTACTGCAAACACAATGTAACTACTTACTGGGGGGGGGCAGGTGGGGGGGTCCTGTCCTCACACACATGTACAGTACAAGAGATACAATGTAACTACTTACTGGGGGGGCAGGTGGGGGGGGTCCTGTCCTCACACACATGTACAGTACAAGAGATACAATGTAACTACTTACGGGGGGGGGGGGGGGGGGCAGGTGGGGGGGTCCTGTCCTCACACACATGTACAGTACAAGAGATACAATGTAACTACTTACGGGGGGCAGGTGGGGGGGTCCTGTCCTCACACACATGTACAGTACAAGAGATACAATGTAACTACTTACGGGGGGGGGCAGGTGGGGGGGTCCTGTCCTCACACACATGTACAGTACAAGAGATACAATGTAACTACTTACGGGGGGGGGGCAGGTGGGGGGGGTCCTGTCCTCACACACATGTACAGTACAAGAGATACAATGTAACTACTTACTGGGGGGGGGGAGGTGGGGGGGGTCCCTGTCCTCACACACATGTGCAGTACAAGAGATACAATGTAACTACTTATGGGGGGGGGGGTCCCTGTCCTCACACACATGTACAGTACGAGAGATACAATGTAACTACTTATGGGGGGGGGGTAGGTGGGGGGTCCTGTCCTCACACACATGTACAGTACAAGAGATATAATGTAACTACTTATGTGGGGGGGGCAGGGGGGGGGTCCTGTCCTCACACACATTTACAGTACAAGAGATACAATGTAACTACTTATGTGGGGGGGGGGGCAGGGGGGGGGGTCCTGTCCTCACACACATGTACAGTACGAGAGATACAATGTAACTACTTATGGGGGGGTCCTGTCCTCACACACATGTACAGTACAAGAGATACAATGTAACTACTTATGGGGGGGGGGTAGGTGGGGGGTCCTGTCCTCACACACATGTACAGTACAAGAGATATAATGTAACTACTTATGTGGGGGGGGGCAGGGGGGGGGTCCTGTCCTCACACACATTTACAGTACAAGAGATACAATGTAACTACTTATGGGGGGTCCTGTCCTCACACACATTTACAGTACAAGAGATACAATGTAACTACTTATGGGGGGGTCCTGTCCTCACACACATTTACAGTACAAGAGATACAATGTAACTACTTATGGGGGGGTCCTGTCACACACACATGTACAGTACAAGAGATACAATGTAACTACTTGCAGGGGGGGGGGGCAGCAGGGGGGGGTCCTATCTTCACACACAGGTACAGTACAGGAGGGGGTAGGTGGGGGGGTCCTATCCTCACACACAGGTCCAGTACAGGAGGGGGGCAGGTGGGGGGTCCTATCCTCACACACAGGTCCAGTACAGGAGGGGGGCAGGTGGGGGGTCCTATCCTCACACACAGGTACAGTACAGGAGGGGGGTAGGTGGGGGGGTCCTGTCCTCACACACAGGTACAGTATAGTAGGTGGGGGGGTTCTGCCCTCACACACAGGTACAGTATGGGGGGGGGGGTAGGGGGGGAGTCGTGTCCTCACACACAGGTACAGTACAGGAGGGGGGCAGGTGGGGGGGGTCCTGTCCTCACACACAGGTACAGTATGGGGGGGGGGTAGGGTGGGAGTCATGTCCTCACACACAGGTACAGTACAGGAGGGGGGCAGGTGGGGGGGGGGGTCCTGTCCTCACACACAGGTACAGTACAGGAGGGGGGCAGGTGGGGGGGGGTCCTGTCCTCACACACAGGTACAGTATGGGGTAGGGGGGGGAGTCATGTCCTCACACACAGGTACAGTACAGGAGGGGGGCAGGTGGGGGGGGGTCCTGTCCTCACACACAGGTACAGTACAGGAGGGGGGCAGGTGGGGGGGGGGGGTCCTGTCCTCACACACAGGTACAGTACAGGAGGGGGGCAGATGGGGGGTTCTGTCCTCACACACAGGTACAGTACAGGAGGGGGGCAGATGGGGGGTTCTGTCCTCACACACAGGTACAGTACAGGAGGTGGGCAGATGGGGGGTTCTGTCCTCACACACAGGTACAGTACAGGAGGTGGGCAGATGGGGGGTTCTGTCCTCACACACAGGTACAGTACAGGAGGGGGGTAGGTGGGGAGGGGTCCTGTCCTCACACACAGGTACAGTAGATAAGCACTCACCGGGGGGCAGGTGGGGGGTCCTGTCCTCACACACAGGTCCAGTACAGGAGGGGGGCAGGTGGGGGGTCCTATCCTCACACACAGGTACAGTACAGGAGGGGGGTAGGTGGGGGGGTCCTGTCCTCACACACAGGTACAGTATAGTAGGTGGGGGGGTTCTGCCCTCACACACAGGTACAGTATGGGGGGGGGTAGGGGGGGAGTCGTGTCCTCACACACAGGTACAGTACAGGAGGGGGGCAGGTGGGGGGGGTCCTGTCCTCACACACAGGTACAGTATGGGGGGGGGGGGTAGGGTGGGAGTCATGTCCTCACACACAGGTACAGTACAGGAGGGGGGCAGGTGGGGGGGGGGTCCTGTCCTCACACACAGGTACAGTACAGGAGGGGGGCAGGTGGGGGGGGTCCTGTCCTCACACACAGGTACAGTATGGGGGGGGGGGGGGTAGGGGGGGGAGTCATGTCCTCACACACAGGTACAGTACAGGAGGGGGGCAGGTGGGGGGGGGTCCTGTCCTCACACACAGGTACAGTACAGGAGGGGGGCAGATGGGGGGTTCTGTCCTCACACACAGGTACAGTACAGGAGGGGGGCAGATGGGGGGTTCTGTCCTCACACACAGGTACAGTACAGGAGGGGGGCAGATGGGGGGTTCTGTCCTCACACACAGGTACAGTACAGGAGGGGGACAGATGGGGGGTTCTGTCCTCACACACAGGTACAGTACAGGAGGGGGGTAGGTGGGGGGGGTCCTGTCCTCACACACAGGTACAGTAGATAAGCACTCACCGGGGGGCAGGTGGGGGGTCCTGTCCTCTCCCTGCGCTCAGGAGCCCCCGGGCAGCCGGTTACATGGGAGAAACTTTCTCTCGCTGACACTTCGCACAACTTCCACCTTTATCCGGAGAAGAGAGAGAGGAGAGGAATGGGCGATACTGGGCGATGCTGCACCCGGTGCCCGGAGCCCTCTCCCCGGCGCGGCTGTGACTGACACCTCGGGCACCTGTTCCCCGTCCCAGGCTCACACACAGCAGAGTGACACTGACCACACATGCCCGGGTCCCAACACACCCCCTGGGCGAGCCTCCACCCCCTGCCAGGCTCCCTCTCCCCGGGCACCGCGCAGCCCCAGGGAGGGAGTGACAGCTCTGCCCCCCGGAGCCCCCCTCCCGCCCGCTGTGGCCCCTCCAGGAGCCCCGGAGCCTCTTACCTGCACTTGTGCGGCTTTGGCTGACTTTCCAAGTAAAGGAAAATGTGTTCGGGACGGAGACTCCGCGCATGCGCCATCCGCCCGATCCTCCGCTCATTATTCCATCTTCCTATTCCTAACCCGGCGGCCGGGGCGGAGCGCGAAACCCGGACTGGAGCCGGGAGCCGGGGCTGCTGCAAAACCCGGAGCGGCTCCCTGTCCCCCCTAGCGGCGGCTGCAGCCTGGCACACTCACCCCGGGCACACACCGGGCACACACACCTCTCTACCTGTATCACACACAGCTGAGACATTGTATCCCCCCCATACTGCATTCACCCTCCTCCAGTGCTGCTCATACTACACAGCATGCTGAGACTTCTAGTTCTACAGCTGCTGCCACCTCTCTGCCCGTATTACACACAGCTGATACATTGTATCCCCCCATACAGCAGTCACCCTCCTCCAGTGCCGCTCATACTACACAGCATGCTGAGACTTCTAGTTCCCCAGCAGCTGTCACCTCTCTGCCCGTATTACACACAGGTGAAACATTGTATCCCCCCCATACAGCAGTCACCCCCTCTAGTGCTGCACATACTACACAGCATGCTGAGACTTCTAGTTCCACAGCAGCTGCCACCTCTCTGCCCGTATTACACACAGCTGATACATTTTATCCCCCCCATACAGCAGTCACCCCCCCGTGCTGCTCCTACTACACAGCATGCTGAGACTTCTAGTTCTACAGCAGCTGCCATCTCTCTGCCCATATTACACACAGCTGATACATTGTATCCCCCCCATACAGCAGTCACCCTCCTCCAGTGCTGCATCTATCACACAGCATGCTGAGACTTCTAGTTCCACAGCAACTGCCAGCTCTCTGCCCGTATTACACACAGCTGATACATTGTATCCCCCCCATACAGCAGTCACCTCCTCCAGTGCTGCTCCTACTACACAGCGTGCTGAGACTTCTAGTTCCACACCAGCTGCCATCTCTCTGCCCATATTACACACAGCTGATACATTGTATCCCCCCCATACAGCAGTCACCCCCCTCCAGTGCTGCATCTACTACACAGCATGCTGAGACTTCTAGTTCCACAGCAGCTGCCACCTCTGCCCGTATTACACACAGCTGATACATTGTATCCCCCCCCATACAGCAGTCACCTCCTCCAGTGCTGCTCCTACTACACAGCATGCTGAGACTTCTAGTTCCACAGCAGCTGCCACCTCTCTGCCCGTATTACACACAGCTGATACATTGTATCCCCCCCATACTGCATTCACCCTCCTCCAGTGCTGCTCATACTACACAGCATGCTGGGACTTCTAGTTCCACAGCAGCTGCCACCTCTCTCCCCGTATTACACAGAGCTGATACATTGGGGTATATTTACTAAGGTCCCGATTTTGACCGAGATGCCGTTTTTTCTTCAAAGTGTCATCTCGGTAATTTACTAAGCAAAAATCACGGCAGTGATGAGGGCATTCGTAATATTTTGGAAGTCCTCGTAAAAAATCACGAATCAATACACCATCGGTCAAATACGCCTGCAATTTGGTAGAAATCGGGAATTTACTAAAAAGTGCAAAACACAAACACTGCCGACAATAGCCAAACACTGCCGTGATGAAATACAAATCGTGAAAAAGTGCTAAAAAAAACAGACCTGCTTTTTTATCCCGTGTTTGTATAGGCATGCACGGATCCATGAGATCCATGCATGTTTTTAGGTGGGAAGGAGTGGGAAATGTTTTAATTAAAAGAAAAAAATGCGTGGGGTCCCCCCCTCCTAAACCAAACCAGCCTCGGGCTCTTTGAGCCGGCCCTGGTTGCAAGAATATGGGGAAAAAATTGACAGGGGTTCCCCCATATTTAAACAACCAGCACCGGGCTCTGCGCCTGGTCCTGGTTCCAAAAATACGGGGGACAAAAAGCGTAGGGGGTCCCCCGTATTTTTGAAACCAGCACCGGGCTCCACTAGCTGGACAGATAATGCCACAGCCGGGGGTCACTTTTATACAGTGCCTTGCGGCCGTGGCATCAAATATCCAACTAGTCACCCCTGGCCGGGGTACCCTGGGGGAGTGGGGACCCCTTCAATCAAGGCCCCCCCCCCCCCCCCAGCCACCCAAGGGCCAGGGGTGAAGCCCGAGGCTGTCCCCCCCATCCAATGGGCTGCGGATGGGGGGCTGATAGCCTTTGTTGAAAGTAATGAATATTGTTTTTAGTAGCAGTACTACAAGTCCCAGCAAGCCTCCCCCGCAAGCTGGTACTTGGAGAACCACAAGTACCAGCATGCGGCGGAAAACCGGGCCCGCTGGTACCAGGAGGGTGCCACAACGTGGCGCTCCCTGATTGGCTGAGGAAACCCACTTAGACATCAGTCAGAGGGGGTTTCTGGCATTCGGGGAAAGGGGTCCCATGTGAAAACATGGGGCCCCTTTCAGTTCGTGGTCGGGTGTCCCGTTTTTTTATTTTTACAAGTACGTGGATTACAAATGGATTACCCGAGGAGCCCTCTACACTGGATTTGGTGAGTAGGATTTTTTCAACAGGTACACCATGGATTCTACATGGAGAAGAGGACCGACCCTCGTGTGTACATAAGGTAAGTATGTGTATATGGTGGTGTGTATGAATGCATTAAAGTTATACTTTCAAGGTGTGTGTGTAATGTCTTTATTGGGGTATTTTTTTAGTAGTAGTACTACAGGTACCAGCGGGCCCGGTTTTCCTCCGCATGCTGGTACTTGTGGTTCTCCAAGTACCAGCTTGCGAGGGAGGCTTGCTGGGACTTGTAGTACTGCTACTAAAAACAATATTCATTACTTTCAACAAAGGCTATCAGCCCCCCATCCGCAGCCCATTGGATGGGGGGGACAGCTTCGGGCTTCACCCCTGGCCCTTGGGTGGCTGGGGGGGGAAGACCCCTTGATTGAAGGGGTCCCCACTCCCCCAGGGTACCCCGGCCAGGGGTGACTAGTTGGATATTTGATGCCACGGCCGCAAGGCACTGTATAAAAGTGACCCCCGGCTGTGGCATTAGCTGTCCAGCTAGTGGAGCCCGGTGCTGGTTTCAAAAATACGGGGGACCCCTACGCTTTTTGTCCCCCGTATTTTTGGAACCAGGACCAGGCGCAGAGCCCGGTGCTGGTTTTTTAAATATGGGGGAACCCCTGTCAATTTTTCCCCCATATTTTTGCAACCAGGACCGGCTCAAAGAGCCCGAGGCTGGTTTGGCTTAGGAGGGGGGACCCCACGCAATTTTTTTTTAAAGTTTAAACATTTTTTTTTTTTTACAAGGTGCACAATGAAGCCCAGCACGGATCTCTCAGATCCGGCCGAGATTCATTGTATTAAAGTCGGCAGTGTTTTACAAGTCACTCACGTAAAACACTGCCAAAAAAAAACGAATGACATCGACATCGGAAAACCCGAAAATGCAGAATACGGCAGCTTAGTAAATTAGTCGTAATCAATTCAAAAAGTTGCATATTTACACTTTCGATGTCATTCGTGATTGAACTTTGACCTCAAACGGGAAAATACGATTCTTAGTAAATTTACCCCATTGTATCCCCCCCATACAGCAGTCACCCCCCTCCAGTGCTGCTCCTACTACACAGCATGCTGAGACTTCTAGTTCTACAGCAGCTGCAACCTCTCTGCCCGTATTACACACAGCTGATACATTGAATCCCCCCCATACAGCAGTCACCTCCTCCAGTGCTGCTCCTACTACACAGCATGCTGAGACTTCTAGTTCCACAGCAGCTGCCACCTCTCTGCCTGTATTACACACAGCTGATACATTGTATCCCCCCCATACAGCAGTCACCCCCTCCAGTGCTGCTCCTACTACACAGCATGCTGAGACTTCTAGTTCCACAGCTGCTGACACCTCACTGCCCGTAATACACACAGCTGATACATTGTATCCCCCCCATACAGCAGTCACCCCCCTCCAGTGCTGCTTCTACTACACAGCATGCTTAGACTTCTAGTTCTACAGCAGCTGCCACCTCTCTGCCCGTATTACACACAGCTGATACATTGTATCCCCCCATACAGCAGTCACCCCCTCCAGTGCTGCTCCTACTACACAGCATGCTGAGACTTCTAGTTCCACAGCTGCTGACACCTCACTGCCCGTAATACACACAGCTGATACATTGTATCCCCCCGATACAGCAGTCACCCCCCTCCAGTGCTGCTCCTACTACACAGCATGCTTAGACTTCTAGTTCTACAGCAGCTGCCACCTCTCTGCCCTTATTACACACAGCTGATTCATTGTATCCCCCCCCATACAGCAGTCACCCCCCTTCAGTGCTGCTCCTACTACACAGCATGCTGAGACTTCTAGTTCTACAGCAGCTGCCATCTCTCTGCCCATATTACACACAGCTGATACATTGTATCCCCCCCATACAGCAGTCACCCTCCTCCAGTGCTGCATCTATCACACAGCATGCTGAGACTTCTAGTTCCACAGCAACTGCCACCTCTCTGCCCGTATTACACACAGCTGATACATTGTATCCCCCCCATACTGCATTCACCCTCCTCCAGTGCTGCTCATACTACACAGCATGCTGGGACTTCTAGTTCCACAGCAGCTGCCACCTCTCTGCCCGTATTACACACTGCTGATACATTGTATCCCCCCCATACAGCAGTCATCCCCCTCCAGTGCTGCTCCTACAACACAGCATGCTGAGACTTCTAGTTCCACAGCAGCTGCCACCTCTCTGCCCGTATTACACATAGCTGATACATTGTATCCCCCCCATACAGCTGTCACCCCCCTCCAGTGCTGCTCCTATTACACAGCATGCTGAGACTTCTAGTTCTACAGCAGCTGCCACCTCTCTGCCCGTATTACGCAGAGCTGATACATTGTATCCCCCCCATACAGCAGTCACCCCCCTCCAGTGCTGCTCCTACTACACAGCATGCTGAGACTTCTAGTTCCACAGCAGATGCCACCTCTCTGCCTGTATTACACACAGCTGATACATTGTATCCCCCCCATACAGCAGTCACCCCCCTCCAGTGCTGCACCTACTATACAGCATGCTGAGACTTCTAGTTCCACAGCAGATGCCACCTCTCTGCCCGTATTACACATAGCTGATACATTGTATCCCCCCCATACAGCTGTCACCCCCCTCCAGTGCTGCTCCTATTACACAGCATGCTGAGACTTCTAGTTCTACAGCAGCTGCCACCTCTCTGCCCGTATTACGCAGAGCTGATACATTGTATCCCCCCTATACAGCTGTCACCCTCCTCCAGTGCTGCTCATACTACACAGCATGCTGAGACTTCTAGTTCCACAGCAGATGCCACCTCTCTGCCTGTATTACACACAGCTGATACATTGTATCCCCCCCATACAGCAGTCACCCCCCTCCAGTGCTGCACCTACTATACAGCATGCTGAGACTTCTAGTTCCACAGCAGATGCCACCTCTCTGCCCGTATTACACATAGCTGATACATTGTATCCCCCCCATACAGCTGTCACCCCCCTCCAGTGCTGCTCCTATTACACAGCATGCTGAGACTTCTAGTTCTACAGCAGCTGCCACCTCTCTGCCCGTATTACGCAGAGCTGATACATTGTATCCCCCCCATACAGCAGTCACCCCCCTCCAGTGCTGCTCCTACTACACAGCATGCTGAGACTTCTAGTTCCACAGCAGATGCCACCTCTCTGCCTGTATTACACACAGCTGATACATTGTATCCCCCCCATACAGCAGTCACCTCCTCCAGTGCTGCTCCTACTACACAGCATGCTGAGACTTCTAGTTCCACAGCAGCTGCCACCTCTCTGCCTGTATTACACACAGCTGATACATTGTATCCCCCCCATACAGCAGTCACCCTCCCCTCAAGTGTGATCCTACTACACAGCATGCTGAGACTTCTAGTTCTACAGCAGGTGCCACCTCTCTGCCCGTATTACACACAGCTGATACATTGTATCCCCCCCATACAGCAGTCACCCTCCTCCAGTGCTGCATCTATCACACAGCATGCTGAGATTTCTAGTTCCACAGCAGCTGCCATCTCTCTGCCCGTATTACACACAGCTGATATATTGTATCCCCCCCATACAGCAGTCACCCCCCTCCAGTGCTGCTCCTACTACACAGCATGCTGAGAATTCTAGTTCTACAGCAGCTGCACACCTCTCTGCCCGTATTACACACAGCTGATACATTGTATCCCCCCATACAGCAGTCATCCACCTCCAGTGCTGCTTCTACTACACAGCATGCTGAGACTTCTAGTTCTACAGCAGCTGCCACCTCTCTGCCCGTATTACACACAGCTGACACATTGTATCCCCCCCATACAGCAGTCACCCTCCTCCAGTGCTGCACCTACTACACAGCATGCTGAGACTTCTAGTTCCACAGCAGCTGCCACCTCTCTGCCCGTAATACACACAGCTGATACATTGTACCCCCCCCATACAGCAGTCACCCTCCTCCACTGCTGCTACTACTACACAGCATGCTGAGACTTCTAGTTCCACAGCATCTGCCACCTCTCTGCCCGTATTACACACAGCTGACACATTGTATCCCCCCCATACAGCAGTCACCCCCCTCCAGTGCTGCTCATACTACACAGCATGCTGAGACTTCTTGTTCTACAGCAGCTGCCACCTTTCTGCCCGTATTACACACAGCTGATACATTGTATCCCCCCCATACAGTAGTCACCCCCCTCCAGTGCTGCTCCTACTACACAGCATGCTGAGACTTCTAGTTCCCCAGCAGCTGCCACCTCTCTCCCCGTATTACACACAGCTAATACATTGTATCCCCCCCATACAGCAGTCACCCCCCTCCAGTGCTGAATCTATCACACAGCATGCTGAGACTTCTAGTTCTACAGCAGCTGCCACGTCTCTACCTGTATTACACACAGCTGATATATTGTATCCCCCCCATACAGCAGTCACCCCCCTCCAGTGCTGCTCCTACTACACAGCATGCTGAAACTTCTAGTTCCACAGCAGCTGCCACCGCTCTGCACGTATTACACACAGCTGATACATTGTATTCCCCCCATACAGCAGTCACCCCCTCAAGTGTTGCTCCTACTACACAACATGCTGAGACATCTAGTTCCACAGCAGATGCCACCTCTCTGCCTGTATTACACACAGCTGATACATTGCATCCCCCCATACAGCAGTCACCCCCCTCCAGTGCTGCTCCTACTACACAGCATGCTGAGACTTCTAGTTCTACAGCAGCTGCCACCTCTCTACCCATATTACACACAGCTGATACATTGTATCCCCCCCATACAGTAGTCACCCCCCTCCAGTGCTGCTCCTACTACACAGCATGCTGAGACTTCTAGTTCCACAGCAGCTGCCACCTCTCTGCCCGTATTACACACAGCTGATACATTGTATCCCCCCCATACAGCAGTCACCCCCCTCCAGTGCTGCTCCTTCTACACAGCATGCTGAGACTTCTAGTTCCACAGCAGCTGCAACCTCTCTGCCCATATTACACACAGCTGATACATTGTATCCCCCCCATACAGCAGTCACCCCCTCCAGTGCTGCATCTACTACACAGCATGCTGAGACTTCTAGTTCCACAGCAGCTGCCACATCACTGCCAGTATTACACCAAACTAATACATTGTATCCCCCCCATACAGCAGTCACCCCCCTCCAGTGCTGCTACTATCACACAGCATGCTGAGACTTCTAGTTCTACAGGAGCTGCCGCCTCTCTGCCCGTATTACACACAGCTGATACATTGTATCCCCCCCATACAGCAGTCACCCTCCTCCAGTGCTGCATCTACTACACAGCATGCTGAGACTTCTAGTTCTACAGCAGCTGCCACCTCTCTGCCCGTATTACACACAGCTGATACATTGTATACCCCCCATACAGCAGTCATCCCCCTCCTGTGCTGCTCCTACTACACAGCATGCTGAGACTTCTAGTTCCCCAGCTGCTGCCACCTCTCTGCCCATATTACACACAGGTGATACATTGTATACCCCCCATACAGCAGTCACCCTCCTCCAGTGCTGCATCTACTACACAGTATGCTGAGACTTCTAGTTCCACAGCAGCTGCCGCCTCTCTGCCCGTATTACACACAGCTGATACATTGCATCCCCCCTATACAGCAGTCACCCCCCTCCAGTGCTGCTCCTACTACACAGCATGCTGAGACTTCTAGTTCTACAGCAGCTGCCACCTCTCTGCCCGTATTACACACAGCAGATGTATTGTATCCCCCCCATATATCAGTCATCCTCCTACAGTGCTGTTCCTACTACACAGCATGCTGAGACTTCTAGTTCCACAGGAGCTGCCACCTCTCTGCCCGTATTACACATAGCAGCTACATTGTATCCCCCCCATACAGCAGTCACCCCCCTCCAGTGCTGCATCTACTACACAGCATGCTGAGACTTCTAGTTCTACAGCAGGTGCCAACTCTCTGCCCGTATTACACACAGCTGATACATTGTATACCCCCCATACAGCAGTCATCCCCCTCCTGTGCTGCTCCTACTACACAGCATGCTGAGACTTCTAGTTCCCCAGCTGCTGCCACCTCTCTGCCCATATTACACACAGCTGATACATTGTATCCCCCCATACAGCAGTCATCCCCCTCCAGTGCTGCTCCTACTACACAGCATGCTGAGACTTCTAGTTCTACAGCAGCTGTCACCTCTCTGCCCAGATTACACACAGGTGATACATTGTATACCCCCCATACAGCAGTCACCCTCCTCCAGTGCTGCATCTACTACACAGTATGCTGAGACTTCTAGTTCCACAGCAGCTGCCGCCTCTCTGCCCGTATTACACACAGCTGATACATTGCATCCCCCCCATACAGCAGTCACCCCCCTCCAGTGCTGCTCCTACTACACAGCATGCTGAGACTTCTAGTTCTACAGCAGCTGCCACCTCTCTGCCCGTAGTACACACAGCTGATACATTGTATCCCCCCCATACAGCAGTCATCCTCCTACAGTGCTGCTCCTACTACACAGCATGTTGAGACTTCTAGTTCCACAGCAGCTGCCACCTCTCTGCCCGTATTACACATAGCAGCAACATTGTATCCCCCCCATACAGCAGTCACCCCCACCAGTGCTGCATCTACTATACAGCATGCTGAGACTTCTAGTTCCACAGCAGCTGCCACCTCTCTGCACATATTACACACAGCTGATACATTGTATCCCCCCGTACAGCAGTCACCCCCCTCCAGTGCTGCACATACTACACAGCATGCTGAGACTTCTAGTTCTACAGCCGATGTCACCTCTCTGTCAGTATTACACACAGCTGATACATTGTATCCCCCCCATACAGCAGACATCCTCCTACAGTGCTGCATCTACTACACAGCATGCTGAGACTTCTAGTTCTACAGCAGCTGCAACCTCTCTGCACATATTACGCAGAGCTGATACATTGTATCCCCCCCATACAGCAGTCACCCTCCTCCCGTGCTGCATCTACTACACAGCATGCTGAGACTTCTAGTTCCACAGCATCTGCCATCTCTCTGCCCGTATTACACACAGCTGATACATTGTATCCCCCCCATACAGCAGTCACCCCCCTCCAGTGCTGCTCCTACTATACAGCATGCTGAGACTTCTAGTTCCACAGCAGCTGCCACCTCTCTGCACATATTACGCAGAGCTGATACATTGTATCCCCCCCATACAGCAGTCACCCTCCTCCAGTGCTGTATCTACTACACAGCATGCTGAGACTTCTAGTTCCACAGCAGCTGCCACCTCTCTGCCCGTATTACACACAGCTGATACATTGTATCCCCCCCATACAGCAGTCACCCCCCTCCAGTGCTGCTCCTAATACACAGCATGCTGAGACTTCTAGTTCCACAGCAGCTGCCACCTCTCTGCCCGTATTACACATAGCAGCTACATTGTATCCCCCCCATACAGCAGTCACCCCCCTCCAGTGCTGCATCTACTACACAGCATGCTGAGACTTCTAGTTCTACAGCAGGTGCCAACTCTCTGCCCGTATTACACACAGCTGATACATTGTATACCCCCCATACAGCAGTCATCCCCCTCCTGTGCTGCTCCTACTACACAGCATGCTGAGACTTCTAGTTCCCCAGCTGCTGCCACCTCTCTGCCCATATTACACACAGCTGATACATTGTATCCCCCCATACAGCAGTCACCCCCCTCCAGTGCTGCTCCTACTACACAGCATGCTGAGACTTCTAGTTCTACAGCAGCTGTCACCTCTCTGCCCAGATTACACACAGGTGATACATTGTATACCCCCCATACAGCAGTCACCCTCCTCCAGTGCTGCATCTACTACACAGCATGTTGAGACTTCTAGTTCCACAGCAGCTGCCACCTCTCTGCCCGTATTACACATAGCAGCAACATTGTATCCCCCCCATACAGCAGTCACCCCCCACCAGTGCTGCATCTACTATACAGCATGCTGAGACTTCTAGTTCCACAGCAGCTGCCACCTCTCTGCACATATTACACACAGCTGATACATTGTATCCCCCCGTACAGCAGTCACCCCCCTCCAGTGCTGCACATACTACACAGCATGCTGAGACTTCTAGTTCTACAGCAGATGTCACCTCTCTGTCAGTATTACACACAGCTGATACATTGTATCCCCCCATACAGCAGACATCCTCCTACAGTGCTGCATCTACTACACAGCATGCTGAGACTTCTAGTTCTACAGCAGCTGCAACCTCTCTGCACATATTACGCAGAGCTGATACATTGTATCCCCCCCATACAGCAGTCACCCTCCTCCCGTGCTGCATCTACTACACAGCATGCTGAGACTTCTAGTTCCACAGCATCTGCCACCTCTCTGCCCGTATTACACACAGCTGATACATTGTATCCCCCCCATACAGCAGTCACCCCCCTCCAGTGCTGCTCCTACTATACAGCATGCTGAGACTTCTAGTTCCACAGCAGCTGCAACCTCTCTGCACATATTACGCAGAGCTGATACATTGTATCCCCCCCATACAGCAGTCATCCTCCTACAGTGCTGCTCCTACTACACAGCATGTTGAGACTTCTAGTTCCACAGCAGCTGCCACCTCTCTGCCCGTATTACACATAGCAGCAACATTGTATCCCCCCCATACAGCAGTCACCCCCCACCAGTGCTGCATCTACTATACAGCATGCTGAGACTTCTAGTTCCACAGCAGCTGCCACCTCTCTGCCCGTATTACACACAACTGATACATTGTATCCCCCCCATACAGCAGTCACCCCCCTCCAGTGCTGCTCCTAATACACAGCATGCTGAGACTTCTAGTTCCACAGCAGCTGCCATCTCTCTGCACATATTACACACAGCTGATACATTGTATCCCCCCCATACAGCAGTCAACCTCCTCCAGTGCTGCTCCTACTATACAGCATGCTGAGACTTCTAGTTCTACAGCAGCTGCCACCTCTCTGCCCGTATTACACACAGCTGATACATTGTATCTCCCCCATACAGCAGTCACCCCCTTCCAGTGCTGCTCCTACTACACAGCATGCTGAGACTTCTAGTTCCACAGCAGCTGCCACCTCTCTGCCCGTATTACACACAGCTGATTCATTGTATCCCCCCCATACAGCCGTCACCCTCCTCCAGTGCAGCACATACTACACAGCATGCTGAGACTTCTAGTTCTACAGCAGCTGCAACCTCTCTGCACATATTACGCAGAGCTGATACATTGTATCCCCCCCATACAGCAGTCACCCTCCTCCAGTGCTGCTCCTACTACACAGCATGCTGAAACTTCTAGTTCCACAGCAGCTGCCACCTCTCTGCCCGTATTACACACAGCTGATACATTGCATCCCCCCCATACAGCAGTCACCCCCCTCCAGTGCTGCTCATACTACACAGCATGCTGAGACTTCTAGTTCCCCAGCAGCTGCCCACCTCTCTGCCATATTACACACGGCTGATACATTGTATCCCCCCCATACAGCAGTCACCCCCCTCCAGTGCTGCATCTACTACACAGCATGCTGAGACTTCTAGTTCCACAGCAGCTGTCACCTCTCTGCCCGTATTACACACAGCCGATACATTGTATCCCCCCCATACAGCAGTCACCCCCCTCCAGTGCTGCATCTACTACACAGCATGCTGAGACTTCTAGTTCTACAGCAGCTGCCGCCTCTCTGCCCATATTACACACAGCTGATATATTGTATCCCCCCATACAGCAGTCACCCCCTCCAGTGCTGCTCCTACTACACAGCATGCTGAGACTTCTAGTTCCACAGCAGCTGCCACCTCTCTGCCCGTATTACACACAGCTGATACATTGTATCCCCCCCATACAGCAGTCACCCCCCTCCAGTGCTGCTCATACTACACAGCATGCTGAGACTTCTAGTTCTACAGCAGCTGCCGCCGCTCTGCCCGTATTACACACAGCTGATACATTGTATCCCCCCCATACAGCAGTCACCCTCCTCCAGTGCTGCTCCTACTACACAGCATGCTGAGACTTCTAGTTCCACAGCAGCTGCCACCTCTCTGCCCGTATTACACACAGCTGATACATTGTATCCCCCCATACAGCAGTCACCCTCCTCCAGTGCTGCATCTACTACACAACATGCTGAGACTTCTAGTTCCACAGCAGCTGCAACCTCTCTGCCCGTATTACACACAGCTGATACATTGTATTCCCCCCATACAGCAGTCACCCTCCTTCAGTGCTGCACCTACTAAACAGCATGCTGAAACTTCTAGTTCCACAGCAGCTGCCACCTCCCTGCCCATAATACACACAGCTGATACATTGTATCCCCCCATACAGCAGTCATCCTCCTCCAATGATGCATCTACTACACAGCATGCTGAGACTTCTAGTTCCACAGCATCTGCCACCTCTCTGACCGTATTACACACAGCTGATACATTGTATTCCCCCCATACAGCAGTCACCCTCCTCCAGTGCTGCACCTACTACACAGCATGCTGAAACTTCTAGTTCCACAGCAGCTGCCACCTCTCTGCCCGTATTACACACAGCTGATACATTGTATCCCCCCCATACAGCTGTCATCCTCCTCCAATGATGCATCTACTACACAGCATGTTGAGACTTCTAGTTCCACAGCATCTGCCACCTCTCTGCCCGTATTACACACAGCTGATACATTGTATCCCCCCCATACAGCAGTCACCCCCCTCCAGTGCTGCTCCTACTATACAGCATGCTGAGACTTCTAGTTCCACAGCAGCTGCCACCTCTCTGACCGTATTACACACAGCTGATACATTGTATTCCCCCCGTACAGCAGTCACCCTCCTCCAGTGCTGCACCTACTACACAGCATGCTGAAACTTCTAGTTCCACAGCAGCTGCCACCTCTCTGCACATATTACACACAGCTGATACATTGTATCCCCCCCATACAGCAGTCATCCTCCTCCAATGATGCATCTACTACACAGCATGCTGAGACTTCTAGTTCCACAGCATCTGCCACCTCTCTGCCCGTATTACACACAGCTGATACATTGTATCCCCCCCATACAGCAGTCACCCCCCTCCAGTGCTGCTCCTACTATACAGCATGCTGAGACTTCTAGTTCCCCAGCAGCTGCCCACTTCTCGGCCCAAATGACACACGGCTGATACATTGTATCCCCCCATACAGCAGTCACCCCCCTCCAGTGCTGCACCTACTACACAGCATGCTGAGACTTCTAGTTCCACAGCAGCTGCCACCTCTCTGCTCATATTACACACAGCTGATACATTGTATCCCCCCATACAGCAGTCACCCCCCTCCAGTACTGCATCTACTACACAGCATGCTGAGACTTCTAGTTCTACAGCAGCTGCCACCTCTCTGCCCGTATTACACACAGCTGATACATTGCATCCCCCCCATACAGCAGTCACCCCCCTCCAGTGCTGCTCCTACTACACAGCATGCTGAGACTTCTAGTTCTACAGCAGCTGCAACCTCTCTGCACATATTACACAGAGTTGATACATTGTATTCCCCCCATACAGCAGTCACCCCCCTCCAGTGCTGCTCCTACTACACAGCATGCTGAGACTTCTAGTTTTACAGCAGCTGCCACCTCTCTGCCCGTATTACACAGAGCTGATACATTGTATCCCCCCCATACAGCAGTCACCCCCCTCCAGTGCTGCTCATACTACACAGCATGCTGAGACTTCTAGTTCTACAGCAGCTGCCCACCTCTCTGCTCGTATTACACAGAGCTGATACATTGTATCCCCCCCATACAGCAGTCACCCCCCTCCAGTGCTGCTCCTACTACACAGCATGCTGAGACTTCTAGTTCCACAGCAGCTGCCACCTCTCTGCCCGTATTACACAGAGCTGATACATTGGCCCTCATTCCGAGTTGTTCGCTCGGTATTTTTCATCGCATCGCAGTGAAAATCCGCTTAGTGCGCATGCGCAATGTTCGCACTGCGACTGCGCCAAGTAACTTTACTATGAAGAAAGTATTTTTACTCACGGCTTTTTCTTCGCTCCGGCGATCGTAATGTGATTGACAGGAAATGGGTGTTACTGGGCGGAAACACGGCGTTTCAGGGGCGTGTGGCTGAAAACGCTACCGTTTCCGGAAAAAAACGCAGGAGTGGCCGGAGAAACGGTGGGAGTGCCTGGGCGAACGCTGGGTGTGTTTGTGACGTCAACCAGGAACGACAAGCACTGAAATGATCGCACAGGCAGAGTAAGTCTGGAGCTACTCTAAACTGCTAAGTAGTTAGTAATCGCAATATTGCGAATACATCGGTCGCAATTTTAAGAAGCTAAGATTCACTCCCAGTAGGCGGCGGCTTAGCGTGTGTAACTCTGCTAAATTCGCCTTGCGACCGATCAACTCGGAATGAGGGCCATTGTATCCCCCCATACAGCAGTCTCCATCCTCCAGTGCTGATCCTACTACACAGCATGCTGAGACTTCTAGTTTTACAGCAGCTGCCACCTCTCTGCCCGTATTACACAGAGCTGATACATTATATCCCCCCCATACAGCAGTCACCCCCCTCCAGTGCTGCTCCTACTACACAGCATGCTGAGACTTCTAGTTCTATAGCAGCTGCCACCTCTCTGCCCGTATTACACACAGCTGATACATTGTATCCCCCCCATACAGCAGTCACCCCTTCCAGTGCTGCTCCTACTACACAGCATGCTGAGACTTCTAGTTCCACAGCAGCTGCCACCTCTCTGCCCGTATTACACACAGCTGATACATTGTATCCCCCCCATACTGCAGTCATCCTCCTCCAATGATGCATCTACTACACAGCATGCTGAGACTTCTAGTTCCACAGCATCTGCCACCTCTCTGCCCGTATTACACACAGCTGATACATTGTATCCCCCCCATACAGCAGTCACCCCCCTCCAGTGCTGCTCCTACTATACAGCATGCTGAGACTTTTAGTTCCACAGCAGCTGCCACCTCTCTGACCGTATTACACACAGCTGATACATTGTATTCCCCCCATACAGCATTCACCCTCCTCCAGTGCTGCACCTACTACACAGCATGCTGAAACTTCTAGTTCCACAGCAGCTGCCACCTCTCTGCACATATTACACACAGCTGATACATTGTATCCCCCCCATACAGCAGTCATCCTCCTCCAATGATGCATCTACTACACAGCATGCTGAGACTTCTAGTTCCACAGCATCTGCCACCTCTCTGCCCGTATTACACACAGCTGATACATTGTATCCCCCCCATACAGCTGTCATCCTCCTCCAATGATGCCTCTACTACACAGCATGCTGAGACTTCTAGTTCCACAGCATCTGCCACCTCTCTGCCCGTATTACACACAGCTGATACATTGTATCCCCCCCATACAGCAGTCACCCCCCTCCACTGCTGCTCCTACTATACAGCATGCTGAGACTTCTAGTTCCACAGCAGCTGCCACCTCTCTGCCCGTATTACACACAGCTGATACATTGTATTCCCCCCATACAGCTGTCATCCTCCTCCAATGATGCCTCTACTACACAGCATGCTGAGACTTCTAGTTCCACAGCATCTGCCACCTCTCTGCCCGTATTACACACAGCTGATACATTGTATCCCCCCCATACAGCAGTCACCCCCCTCCACTGCTGCTCCTACTATACAGCATGCTGAGACTTCTAGTTCCACAGCAGCTGCCACCTCTCTGCCCGTATTACACACAGCTGATACATTGTATCCCCCCCCATACAGCTGTCACCCTCCTCCAGTGCTGCATCTACTACACAGCATGCTGAAACTTCTAGTTCTACAGCAGCTGCCACCTCTCTGCCCATATTACACACAGCTGATACATTGTATCCCCCCCATACAGCAGTCATCCTCCTCCAATGATGCATCTACTACACAGCATGCTGAGACTTTCAGTTCCACAGCATCTGCCACCTCTCTGCCCGTATTACACACAGCTGATACATTGTATCCCCCCCATACAGCAGTCACCCCCCTCCAGTGCTGCATCTACTACACAGCATGCTGAGACTTCTAGTTCTACAGCAGCTGCCGCCTCTCTGCCCGTATTACACACAGCTGATATATTGTATCCCCCCCATACAGCAGTCACCCCCCTCCAGTGCTGCTACTATCACACAGCATGCTGAGACTTCTAGTTCTACAGCAGCTGCCACCTCTCTGCCCTTATTACACACAGCTGATACATTGTATCCCCCCATACAGCTGACATCCTCCTCCAGTGCTGCTACTACTACACAGCATGCTGAGACTTCTAGTTCCACAGCAGCTGCCACCTCTCTGCCCGTATTACACACAGCTGATACATTGTATCCCCCCCATACAGCAGTCACCCCCCTCCAGTGCTGCATCTCCTACACAGCATGCTGAGACTTCTAGTTCCACAGCAGCTGCCACCTCTCTGCCCGTATTACACACAGCTGATACATTGTATCCCCCCCATACAGCAGTCACCCCCCTCCAGTGCTGCTCATACTACACAGCATGCTGAGACTTCTAGTTCTACAGCAGCTGCCGCCTCTCTGCCCGTATTACACACAGCTGATACATTGTATCCCCCCATACTGCAGTCACCCTCCTCCAGTGCTGCTCCTACTACACAGCATGCTGAGACTTCTAGTTCCACAGCAGCTGCCACCTCTCTGCCCGTATTACACACAGCTGATACATTGAATACCCCCCATACAGCAGTCACCCTCCTCCAGTGCTGCATCTACTACACAACATGCTGAGATTTCTAGTTCCCCATTAGCTGCCCACTTCTCGGCCCATATGACACACGGCTGATACATTGTATCCCCCCCCATACAGCAGTCACCCCCCTCCAGTGCTGCACCTACTACACAGCATGCTGAGACTTCTAGTTCCACAGCAGCTGCCACCTCTCTGCTCATGTTACACACAGCTGATACATTGTATACCCCCCATACAGCAGTCACCCCCCGCCAGTGCTGCATCTACTACACAGCATGCTGAGACTTCTAGTTCTACAGCAGCTGCCACCTCTCTGCCCGTATTACACACAGCTGATACATTGTATCCCCCCCATACAGCAGTCTCCCCCCTCCAGTGCTGCTCCTACTACACAACATGCTGAGACTTCTAGTTCCACAGCAGCTGCCACCTCTCTGTCCGTATTACACACAGCTGATACATTGTATCCCCCCATACAGCAGTCAACCTCCTCCAGTGCTGCTCCTCCTACACAGCATGCTGAGACTTCTAGTTCCACAGCAGCTGCCACCTCTCTGCCCGTATTACACACAGCTGATTCATTGTATCCCCCCATACAGCCGTTACCCTCCTCCAGTGCTGCACATACTACACAGCATGCTGAGACTTCTAGTTCTACAGCAGCTGCAACCTCTCTGCACATATTACGCAGAGCTGATACATTGTATCCCCCCCATACAGCAGTCACCCTCCTCCAGTGCTGCATCTACTACACAGCATGCTGAGACTTCTAGTTCCACAGCAGCTGCCACCTCTCTGCCCGTATTACACACAGCTGATACATTGTATTCCCCCCATACAGCAGTCAACCTCCTCCAGTGCTGCACCTACTACACAGCATGCTGAAACTTCTAGTTCCACAGCAGCTGCCACCTCTCTGCCCATATTACACACAGCTGATACATTGTATCCACCCCATACAGCAGTCACCCCCCTCCAGTGCTGCATCTACTACACAGCATGCTGAGACTTCTAGTTCTACAGCAGCTGCCGCCTCTCTGCCCGTATTACACACAGCTGATATATTGTATCCCCCCCATACAGCAGTCACCCCCCTCCAGTGCTGCTACTATCACACAGCATGCTGAGACTTCTAGTTTTACAGCAGCTGCCACCTCTCTGCCCGTATTACACAGAGCTGATACATTGTATCCCCCCCATACAGCAGTCACCCCCCTCCAGTGCTGCTCATACTACACAGCATGCTGAGACTTCTAGTTCTACAGCAGCTGCCCACCTCTCTGCTCGTATTACACAGAGCTGATACATTGTATCCCCCCCATACAGCAGTCACCCCCCTCCAGTGCTGCTCCTACTACACAGCATGCTGAGACTTCTAGTTCCACAGCAGCTGCCACCTCTCTGCCCGTATTACACACAGCTAATACATTGTATCCCCCCATACAGCAGTCATCCTCCTCCAGTGCTGTACCTACTACACAGCATGCTGAGACTTCTAGTTCCACAGCAGCTGCCACCTCTCTGCCCGTATTACACAGAGCTGATACATTGTATCCCCCCCATACAGCAGTCACCCTCCTCCTCCAGTGCTGCTCCTACTACACAGCATGCTGAGACTTCTAGTTTTACAGCAGCTGCCACCTCTCTGCCCGTATTACACAGAGCTGATACATTGTATCCCCCCCATACAGCAGTCACCCCCCCCCCCAGTGCTGCTCCTACTACACAGCATGCTGAGACTTCTAGTTCTATAGCAGCTGCCACCTCTCTGCCCGTATTACACACAGCTGATACATTGTATCCCCCCCATACAGCAGTCACCCTCCTCCAGTGCTGCACCTACTACACAGCATGCTGAAACTCCTAGTTCCACAGCAGCTGCCACCTCTCTGCCCATAATACACACAGCTGATACATTGTATCCCCCCCATACAGCAGTCATCCTCCTCCAATGATGCATCTACTACACAGCATGCTGAGACTTCTAGTTCCACAGCATCTGCCACCTCTCTGCCCGTATTACACACAGCTGATACATTGTATCCCCCCCATACAGCAGTCACCCCCCTCCAGTGCTGCTCCTACTATACAGCATGCTGAGACTTTTAGTTCCACAGCAGCTGCCACCTCTCTGACCGTATTACACACAGCTGATACATTGTATTCCCCCCATACAGCATTCACCCTCCTCCAGTGCTGCACCTACTACACAGCATGCTGAAACTTCTAGTTCCACAGCAGCTGCCACCTCTCTGCACATATTACACACAGCTGATACATTGTATCCCCCCCATACAGCAGTCATCCTCCTCCAATGATGCATCTACTACACAGCATGCTGAGACTTCTAGTTCCACATCATCTGCCACCTCTCTGCCCGTATTACACACAGCTGATACATTGTATCCCCCCCATACAGCTGTCATCCTCCTCCAATGATGCCTCTACTACACAGCATGCTGAGACTTCTAGTTCCACAGCATCTGCCACCTCTCTGCCCGTATTACACACAGCTGATACATTGTATCCCCCCCATACAGCAGTCACCCCCCTCCACTGCTGCTCCTACTATACAGCATGCTGAGACTTCTAGTTCCACAGCAGCTGCCACCTCTCTGCCCGTATTACACACAGCTGATACATTGTATTCCCCCCATACAGCTGTCATCCTCCTCCAATGATGCCTCTACTACACAGCATGCTGAGACTTCTAGTTCCACAGCATCTGCCACCTCTCTGCACGTATTACACACAGCTGATACATTGTATCCCCCCCATACAGCAGTCACCCCCCTCCACTGCTGCTCCTACTATACAGCATGCTGAGACTTCTAGTTCCACAGCAGCTGCCACCTCTCTGCCCGTATTACACACAGCTGATACATTGTATCCCCCCCCATACAGCTGTCACCCTCCTCCAGTGCTGCATCTACTACACAGCATGCTGAAACTTATAGTTCTACAGCAGCTGCCACCTCTCTGCCCATATTACACACAGCTGATACATTGTATCCCCCCCATACAGCAGTCATCCTCCTCCAATGATGCATCTACTACACAGCATGCTGAGACTTTTAGTTCCACAGCATCTGCCACCTCTCTGCCCGTATTACACACAGCTGATACATTGTGTCCCCCCCATACAGCAGTCACCCCCCTCCAGTGCTGCATCTACTACACAGCATGCTGAGACTTCTAGTTCTACAGCAGCTGCCGCCTCTCTGCCCGTATTACACACAGCTGATATATTGTATCCCCACCATACACCAGTCACCCCCCTCCAGTGCTGCTACTATCACACAGCATGCTGAGACTTCTAGTTCCACAGCATCTGCCACCTCTCTGCCCGTATTACACACAGCTGATACATTGTATCCCCCCCATACAGCAGTCACCCCCCTCCAGTGCTGCATCTACTACACAGCATGCTGAGACTTCTAGTTCTACAGCAGCTGCCGTCTCTCTGCCCGTATTACACACAGCTGATATATTGTATCCCCCCCATACAGCAGTCACCCCCCTCCAGTGCTGCTACTATCACACAGCATGCTGAGACTTCTAGTTCTACAGCAGCTGCCACCTCTCTGCCCGTATTACACACAGCTGATACATTGTATCCCCCCCATACAGCAGTCACCCCCCTCCAGTGCTGCATCTCCTACACAGCATGCTGAGACTTCTAGTTCCACAGCAGCTGCCACCTCTCTGCCCGTATTACACACTGCTGATACATTGTATCCCCCCCATACAGCAGTCACCCCCCTCCAGTGCTGCTCATACTACACAGCATGCTGAGACTTCTAGTTCTACAGCAGCTGCCGCCTCTCTGCCCGTATTACACACAGCTGATACATTGTATCCCTCCATACTGCAGTCACCCTCCTCCAGTGCTGCTCCTACTACACAGCATGCTGAGACTTCTAGTTCCACAGCAGCTGCCACCTCTCTGCTCATATTACACACAGCTGATACATTGTATACCCCCCATACAGCAGTCACCCCCCTCCAGTGCTGCTCCTACTACACAGCATGCTGAGACTTCTAGTTCTACAGCAGCTGCCACCTCTCTGCCCGTATTACACACAGCTGATACATTGTATCCCCCCCATACAGCAGTCATCCTCCTCCAATGCTGCATCCACTACATAGCATGCTGAGACTTCTAGTTCTACAGCAGCTGCCACCTCTCTGCCCGTATTACACACAGCTGATACATTGTATCCCCCCCATACAGCAGTCTCCCCCCTCCAGTGCTGCTCCTACTACACAGCATGCTGAGACTTCTAGTTCCACAGCAGCTGCCACCTCTCTGCCCGTATTACACACAGCTGATACATTGTATCCCCCCATACAGCAGTCAACCTCCTCCAGTGCTGCTCCTCCTACACAGCATGCTGAGACTTCTAGTTCTACAGCTGCTGCTGCCACATCTCTGCCTGTATTACACACAGCTGATACATTGTATCCCCCCCATACAGCAGTCACCCTCCTCCAGTGCTGCTCCTACTACACAGCATGCTGAGACTTCTAGTTCCACAGCAGCTGCCACCTCTCTGCCCGTATTACACACAGCTGATTCATTGTATCCCCCCCATACAGCCGTTACCCTCCTCCAGTGCTGCACATACTACACAGCATGCTGAGACTTCTAGTTCTACAGCAGCTGCAACCTCTCTGCACATATTACGCAGAGCTGATACATTGTATCCCCCCCATACAGCAGTCACCCTCCTCCAGTGCTGCATCTACTACACAGCATGCTGAGACTTCTAGTTCCACAGCAGCTGCCACCTCTCTGCCCGTATTACACACAGCTGATACATTGTATTCCCCCCATACAGCAGTCACCCTCCTCCAGTGCTGCACCTACTACACAGCATGCTGAAACTTCTAGTTCCACAGCAGCTGCCACCTCTCTGCCCATATTACACACACCTGATACATTGTATCCCCACCATACAGCTGTCATCCTCCTCCAATGATGCCTCTACTACACAGCATGCTGAGACTTCTAGTTCCACAGCATCTGCCACCTCTCTGCCCGTATTACACACGGCTGATACATTGTATCCCCCCATACAGCAGTCACCCCCCTCCAGTGCTGCACCTACTACACAGCATGCTGAGACTTCTAGTTCCACAACAGCTGCCACCTCTCTGCCCGTATTACACACAGCTGATACATTGTATCCCCCCCATACAGCAGTCACCCCCCTCCAGTGCTGCATCTACTACACAGCATGCTGAGACTTCTAGTTCTACAGCAGCTGCCGCCTCTCTGCCCGTATTACACACAGCTGATATATTGTATCCCCCCCATACAGCAGTCACCCCCCTCCAGTGCTGCTACTATCACACAGCATGCTGAGACTTCTAGTTCTACAGCAGCTGCCACCTCTCTGCCCGTATTACGGCCCTCATTCCGAGTTGATCGGTCGCAAGGCGAATTTAGCAGAGTTACACACGCTAAGCCTACGCCTACTGGGAGTGTATCTTAGCTTCTTAAAATTGCGACCGATGTATTTGCAATATTGCGATTACAAACTACTTAGCAGTTTCAGAGTAGCTTCAGACTTACTCTGCCTGTGCGATCAGTTCAGTGCTTGTCGTTCCTGGTTTGACGTCACAAACACACCCAGCGTTCGCCCAGACACTCCTCCGTTTCTCCAGCCACTCCTGCGTTTTTTCCGGAAACGGTAGCGTTTTCATCCACACGCCCATAAAACGCCGTGTTTCCGCCCAGTAACACCCATTTCCTGTCAATCACATTACGATCGCCGGAGCGATGAAAAAGCCGTGAGTAAAAATACTATCTTCATTGTTAAATTACTTGGCGCAGTCGCAGTGCGAATATTGCGCATGCTTACTAAGCGGATTTTCATTGCGATGCGATGAAAAATACCGACCGATCAACTCGGAATGAGGGCCTACACACAGCTGATACATTGTATCCCCCCATACAGCTGTCATCCTCCTCCAGTGCTGCATCTACTACACAGCATGCTGAAACTTCTAGTTCCACAGCAGCTGCCACCTCTCTGCCCGTATTACACACAGCTGATACATTGTATTCCCCCCATACAGCAGTCACCCTCCTCCAGTGCTGCACCTACTACACAGCATGCTGAGACTTCTAGTTCAACAGCAGCTGCCACCTCTCTGCACATATTACACACAGCTGATACATTGTATCCCCCCCAAATAGCAGTCACCCCCCCTCCAGTGCTGCATCTCCTACACAGCACGCTGAGACTTCTAGTTCCACAGCAGCTGCCACCTCTCTGCCCGTATTACACACAGCTGATACATTGTATCCCCCCATACAGCAGTCATCCTCCTCCAGTGCTGCACCTACTACACAGCATGCTGAGACTTCTAGTTCCACAGCAGCTGCCACCTCTCTGCCCGTATTACACAGAGCTGATACATTGTATCCCCCCCATACAGCAGTCACCCTCCTCCATTGCTGATCCTACTACATAGCATGCTGAGACTACTAGTTTTACAGCAGCTGCCACATCTCTGCCCGTATTACACAGAGCTGATACATTGTATCCCCCCCATACAGCAGTCACCCCCCTCCAGTGCTGCTCCTACTACACAGCATGCTGAGACTTCTAGTTCTACAGCTGCTGCCACCTCTCTGCCTGTATTACACACAGCTGATACATTGTACCCCCCCCCCGTACAGCAGTCACCCCCCTCCAGTGCTGCTCCTACTACACAGCATGCTGAGACTTCTAGTTCTATAGCAGCTGCCACCTCTCTGCCCATATTACACACAGCTGATACATTGTATCTCCCCCATACAGCAGTCACCCTCCTCCAGTGCTGCTCCTACTACACAGCATGCTGAGACTTCTAGTTCCACAGCAGCTGCCACCTCTCTGCCCGTATTACACACAGCTGATACATTGTATCCCCCCCATACAGCAGTCACCACCTCCAGTGCTGCTCCTACTACACAGCATGCTGAGACTTCTAGTTCTACAGCAGCTGCCACCTCTCTGCCCGTATTACACACAGCTGATACATTGTATCCCCCCCATACAGCAGTCACCCTCCTCCAGTGCTGCTCCTACTACATAGCATGCTGAGACTTCTAGTTCCACAGCAGCTGCCACCTCTGCCCGTATTACACACAGCTGATACATTGTATCCTCCTCATACAGCATTCATCCTCCTCCAGTGCTGCTCCTCCTACACAGCATGCTGAGACTTCTAGTTCCACAGCAGCTGCCACCTCTCTGCCCGTATTACACACAGCTGATACATTGTATCCCCCTATACAGCAGTCAACCTCCTCCAGTGCTGCATCTACTACACAGCATGCTGAGACTTCTAGTTCTACAGCTGCTGCTGCCACCTCTCTGCCTGTATTACACACAGCTGATACATTGTATCCCCCCCATACAGCCGTCACCCTCCTCCAGTGCTGCTCCTACTACACAGCATGCTGAGACTTCTAGTTCCACAGCAGCTGCCACCTCTCTGCCCGTATTACACACAGCTGATACATTGTATCCCTCCCATACAGCAGTCACCCTCCTCCAGTGCTGCTCCTACTACACAGCATGCTGAGACTTCTAGTTCCACAGCAGCTGCCACCTCTCTGCCCATATTAAACACAGCTGATACATTGTATCCCCCCCATACAGCAGTCATCCTCCTCCAATGATGCATCTACTACACAGCATGCTGAGACTTCTAGTTCCACAGCATCTGCCACCTCTCTGCCCGTATTACACACAGCTGATACATTGTATCCCCCCCATACAGCAGTCACCCCCCTCCAGTGCTGCATCTACTACACAGCATGCTGAGACTTCTAGTTCTACAGCTGCTGCCACCTCTCTGCCCGTATTACACACAGCTGATACATTGTATCCCCCCCATACAGCAGTCACCCCCTCCAGTGCTGCATCTACTACACAGCATGCTGAGACTTCTAGTTCTACAGCTGCTGCCACCTCTCTGCCCGTATTACACACAGCTGATACATTGTATCCCCCCCATACAGCAGTCACCCTCCTCCAGTGCTGCATCTACTACACAGCATGCTGAGACTTCTAGTTCCACAGCAGCTGCCACCTTTCTGCCCGTATTACACACAGCTGATACATTGTATCCCCCCCATACAGCATTCATCCTCCTCCAGTGCTGCTCCTACTACACAGCATGCTGAGACTTCTAGTTCTACAGCTGCTGCCACATCTCTGCCTGTATTACACACAGCTGATACATTGTATCCCCCCCATACAGCCGTCACCCTCCTCCAGTGCTGCTCCTACTACACAGCATGCTGAGACTTCTAGTTTCACAGCAGCTGCAACCTCTCTGCACATATTACGCAGAGCTGATACATTGTATCCCCCCATACAGCAGTCACCCTCCTCCAGTGCTGCATCTACTACACAGCATGCTGAGACTTCTAGTTCCACAGCAGCTGCCACCTCTCTGCCCGTATTACACACAGCTGATACATTGTATCCCCCCATACAGCAGTCATCCTCCTCCAATGATGCATCTACTACACAGCATGCTGAGACTTCTAGTTCCACAGCATCTGCCACCTCTCTGCCCGTATTACACACAGCTGATACATTGTATCCCCCCCATACAGCAGTCACCCCCCTCCAGTGCTGCTCCTACTATACAGCATGCTGAGACTTCTAGTTCCACAGCAGCTGCAACCTCTCTGCACATATTACGCAGAGCTGATACATTGTATCCCCCCCATACAGCATTCACCCTCCTCCAGTGCTGCATCTACTACACAGCATGCTGAGACTTCTAGTTCCACAGCAGCTGCCACCTCTCTGCCCGTATTACACACAGCTGATACATTGTATTCCCCCCATACAGCAGTCACCCCCCCGCCAGTGCTGCTCCTACTACACAGCATGCTGAGACTTCTAGTTCCACAGCAGCTGCCACCTCTCTGCCCATATTACACACAGCTGATACATTGTATCCAACCCATACAGCCGTCACCCTCCTCCAGTGCTGCTCCTACTACACAGCATGCTGAGACTTCTAGTTCCACAGCAGCTGCCACCTCTCTGCCCATATTACACACAGCTGATACATTGTATCCCCCCCATACAGCAGTCAACCTCCTCCAGTGCTACTCCTCCTACACAGCATGCTGAGACTTCTAGTTCTACAGCTGCTGCCACATCTCTGCCTGTATTACACACAGCTGATACATTGTATCCCCCCCATACAGCAGTCACCCTCCTCCAGTGCTGCTCCTACTACACAGCATTGATAAAGCTAAATATTTATCTTATTTAAAACCCTTTAAGAGGTCTAGGAACACTGTACGCTATTGACGTATGGAGTACCGTAAGGGTACGCACGTTGCGTAGCAATCGCTTAGCCGTAGTCGAGACGCTCAAGCGTCACGTTCGCTCACGGCCAAGAGATCACAGGCAGGCACGCTATTGGCTGCAGACTAACGTAATGTTTCGCTATAGCGTAGCGGACGCTCGGGACCACGAGGAGATCACCAGCGGCGCTAACACTCACAATGTTAAACCTTTATATGTAAATCATGAACAATGTATTATACAGGAAAACCTTAGTGTAGTGATAGAGTGTAGATGCAACACAGTGTAACCTTATTAACTTAAAAACTGTTCGAGCGCCACCGACGCTCTGAGAATACTTAACACTATAAGAAATACACAAATACCGGGCTTAGGGTCTAACGCCTTATGAGAATGTTATACTTGAAAAAGAATAATACAATACAAGTCACACACTACAATATAACATAGACTAACTAACCGGGTAACTACACATGAAATACAATACAATACAATTACGTTTAAGGGAAAATGAGAGAGAAAGAGGAAGAGAGAGAGAGATATATGGCTCACCATAACAATAAAGACAATATGATTGCGGAGAAAACTTACGCACAAGGGGAACGATCGCATGCGCCTTTCTGAATATCCAGCTCCCGATTATCAGTGATGAGAACCGTTGAAGAGAGTGAGCTGGATCAGGTCGGCTTGTCTATTTATGCCCCACACACAATACAATTCAATGGTCCCTACAATCTCATTGTTCATTGGACACAGGAATTCGTCTTCGCATTATAACAAAAGGTCATAGGTTGATTCATACAGGTGGGCTGAGACCATTTCCAACTGCTCAGGTGGGTGGGAAACTAGGTTTCCCGCCGCATGGATAAGTAAGTGCAAATAATAGTAAAAGTACATAAACTTCTTATGTCCATAACTATTCGCACGAGCGATTAATCCGCTTCAAACCAACACCGGAATATTGCTAATTAAATACTCTTCCGATGGATACTAAACACCACTGTATGACCCATGTCTGACCCTTCGTATTAAACAAAGAGGGATCTCTTTGTCCATGAACATGCTATATTAACTAAACTTTCAGAATCTATCAAGGGGACCATGATCTACAAAATACATTATATAGTTAAATATGTAACGAACGAGTCGCCCGCTAGACGCACATAAACTTTACCGTAAATGCGCACACAGTGCGCCTGCGGGTGCCCGCAGCGGCGAGTATGCGCACGCACGGCAGGGCTCATGAACGTGCAACAGGCACTCGCATGAGGTGCAAATATGGCAGTGTGTAGCGTGATATTTTTCTGACTTTGACAGTCCACCCTTTGGCAGTCAACAATAACTGCCACTTCCTAAAACATTTCAAAACGAGAAAAATATATGTCAGGTGTAAATACATTTCCATGGTTGGGTAAGGGAGGAGAGAAGAAGGTGTGAAAAGGGTATGACCTAGTGAGATAGCAGAAGCATGTGTGTATGAATCCATGTTTGGGGGGGTCATGTATCATCGTGCCGTACGTGTTTTAAATCAAGCTTCGAGGTATTGCGAAGTATACATTTGAATTCCTTCTTATCCCGCGGTACGGGTCTGTGGATGGGCTGTCAAACTTTACCGAGCTCTTTTCGGATTTTGGTTGCAACAAAATGGGGGAGCACATTTTAGTTGATGATACATGAATGGGGGAATATGTGATTGCTGATATCCGTGCCTGTATTCCCTATCGACTATGTGTGTCATTACCTGAAGGTTGTAGAGATGAAGATAAAGAACACTTATGGTAAATGCAGTGGTATTCTATGTCAGGTTAATGAACATTTGTCGGTTGAGGTCTTGTTCGGTGTCTGTTGAATGCAGTCTTCTTTGGGCTTTTGCCAAAAAGTGTGGGCAAAAAGCTTTGTCAATGTCCATAGACTTACAAAAGTGTTGGGCTAGCGTAATTTTAAAATTTCTAGGGAAACTAGGGGTTTATGGCATAGTTCAACAAATATCTGTGTATAAGGTTGTCAAAACTTCTTCTTTAATCCATCAGTTGTCTGTATACAGGATCATCAAATTCCTTGTCCAAGTGAGTCTTTTTTACCTTGGAGAAAACGGAAAAACAGGTGAAAGAAACGGACCGTATAATCGCATTTTCATCACATCATTGTTTCTACCGTTGGGTCATAAATCAAATCCATTGGAATTACAATTTCCTCACTCCTTAGACTCATTACCCTGGTACTACGTTTGCACTTCGTTAAAGCCTGAACGCATCTAAATATCAAGCCAATCGTTATGACAACACCTAAGATACATAGGAGAAACTTCCCTACATCCATTATGACTCCTTGAGCCCATTCTCCTAAACCAGAGAACCAATTTCACGGGTTCAACCATGACACCCAACCAGTCAGCTCATTACCCACAGCAGCAAGGGTGAGATTGTGTCTCCTGCGAAATTCCCACTTTAATTGGAGAATATCGTCCATCTTTTGGTCTATGACCTCGACCGGGTCCTCGGTACTATTCGTAATATATGTGCAGCATTTCACGCCGTACTGCGTTGCCAGTGTGACACAATATCCACCTGTTACTGCCGTGAGATAATTAAGAACCATTCTATGCTGAACCAGTTCTGTTTTATAAGCTTGAAGCTCTCTTCCAGTATATCTAAAAGTGTCATCATACATTTTTGTGATATTGTCTAACAAATTTGCAAGCGCAGATATGTACCTATAGTTCAGCACTCCTCTAGCGGTGCGAGTGAAATCTAGCGCAAGTAGAACCTGAATCCCGGTGGATTCATGGATCATGTCAGAGGCCGAATGCTCTGTCCTTTCTGTCAGTTGCCTTTTAACTACGTGCTCGTAATGGGTGTGAGTATAAGGAGCTTGGGCACCACGGTGTATATCTTTCATTTTGGCATGTGATACAGTCATTACCTCAGGCAGTACTTTTCCAATATAACACAATCCTTCAGAGTTTGGGGCAAGCCACTTATACGCCTTCCTCCCGCATATGAAATATGCATCATCGGGGAGAACATATGGGACGGAGTAGGACATAACCATATTACACATCCTCCATGTGAAATCTCCTACCCCTAATTCTCCCATCTGTCTAGTACACGTATCAGCTTGTACGATATGTGCACAGTATCCTGGTGATACCTCTCCAACTCTCGTAATCCTACTTCCTAGGGTATACCTATATCGGAAAGATTTTTCTCTACTGGCTATGTGGCGTATAAGCTCTGTATCTGTAGGCATTCTATCTGCTCTATATGAAAAGGTCATGGTTTGGTTACTCCATGACACTTCCCAATTTCCCGGCTTTCGGGGATTGGTAATGTTAAAACATATTAGGGATCTATCCACATGATATTGGTGGAGCTTCAAACTAGGAGGACTGGAGATATTAAACCTCCTGTCCACCGGTCTCCCACCCTTTAGCTCAAGTACCTCCCCTACCGTTAAAGGAAATGGTACTAGTCCTGATTTGCTATGACCTTGAGGTACTTGAGAGCATACCCAACAATCTGTTTGATTTAACACACTACCCACTAAGGAGTGATAGTCACTCAAGGGATGCCGGTCCATGTGGATATTAAAACTGGATTGGCATTTCTTGATGCACCCATCCTCAACTACATTGTCACAGAGCCTACAGATACAGTTTTCTTCAGCTAACAATCCTTCACAATTCCTTCGATTGTCAATGCTATCGGACCGTTTTCTGATACTCGCCTTTACTTGTTGGTTAAGTTGTTCTTGGAAAACTACGCCTCCATCTTTGTCATCAGAACCCATTCCAGAACCTCTCTCGACCTCCATGGTACTCTCGCCGGAACAGACTGCTCTGGTCAACATCATGGTCAACAGGAAAATCCGGATCACAGTCTCTTGGGGCAAGTCCATCTTATAGGAGGAAACGGAGAAGAATGAGAAGGGGGAAAAAAATAGTTGAGGGAGAGGGGATGGGAAGTGGAGAAAAACAATAAAAGGGAACAGGGAATCGACAACTGCTTTTGATCTTATGATTTTCAATGCTCAGGTGCCGCCTCAGTCCTCCTGGAACAGGCACTCCAGTGATACAACTTCCTCTACCGTCTGTTCCTTATCACGGGACCTCTCTGGATCAGCAACCTTCTTACAGTGGGACGAATGAACCCAAATCTCTCTCTCGGCAACCTTCAATGCTGTAGTGCTAGTCAATAAGACTTGGTATGGTCCTTCCCATCTGTCACTAAGGCAACCTGAGCGTAGAAAATTCCGTATCATTACATAATCCCCAGGTTCAATGTCATGACAATTACTATCTGGTAAATCAGGAATCACCAACTTCAAATTATCATTTTGGTTCCTTAGCTGTTTACTCATCTTAACCAGGTATTTTACAGTCACTTCATTGTTACACTTCAAATCATCCTGAGGGTTAATCATAACATGCGGTTGTCGACCAAACAAGGGGGGTAATTCCAAGTTGATCGCAGCAGGATTTTTGATAGCAACTGGGCAAAACCATGTGCACTGCAGGGGAGGCAGATATAACATGTGCAGAAAGAGTTAGATTTGGGTGGGTTATTTTTTTTCTGTGCAGGGTAAATACTGGCTGCTTTATTTTTACACTGCAATTTAGATTACAGATTGAACACACCACACCCAAATCTAACTCTCTCTGCACATGTTATATCTGCCTCCCCTGCAGTGCACATGGTTTTGCCCAGTTGCTATCAAAAATCCTGCTGCGATCAACTTGGAATTACCCCCAAGATTTCAAAGGGAGACAGATTAAGAGGGGACCTGGGAGTGGTTCTGATGCTGTACAGTACAATGGGTAAATCTTCTGGCCATGTCAATCCTGTCTCTGCCATCACTTTACTCAGTTTATTTTTAATAGTGCTGTTCACTCTTTCGACCTTCGCACTCGCCTGGGGGCGGTATGGAGTGTGCAGCTTGCTATCAATTCCCATCAATTTACACATTCCTTGAAAGACATCACCTGTAAAATGGGTACCCCTATCACTTTCAATTATTCTAGGGATACCATATCAACATACAAATTCCTGCACAATTTTCTTAGCAGTAAACATAGCGGTATTTGTGGCCGCAGGAAATGCTTCGACCCAATTTGAGAACACGTCTATACAAACAAGTACATATTTCAAATTTCGACAAGGAGGTAATTGAATAAAGTCAATCTGTATTACCTGAAAAGGGCCGCCTGTAGGTGGGATATGAGATGGTTCTGTTGGTATTGCCTTTCCGATATTCTTTCTCAAGCAGGTAAGGCATGACATTGCTCTCTTACTCGCATGAGATGAAAATCCTGGGGCGCACCAATATGCTCTTACCAACTTACACATTCCCTCCTTGCCCAGATGAGTCAGCCCGTGTGCTGCCTCAGCTAAACATGGAAGATATGCTCTGGGGGCCACTGGTTTACCTTGTCCATCCGTCCAGAGTCCTGAGGACTCCTGGCCATATCCCTTTGCCTTCCAGACTGCCTTTTCCTGTGTGGAACACAAATTTTGCATTTCACACAACTTCTGTGTGTTGATGGTATTAAATACCATCAATTGTGTGGTGTCTGTCTGTCTGGGGGTACCAGCTGCTAACTTAGCAGCTTCGTCTGCTCGGCTGTTACCAAGTGATACTGGGTCCTGGCTATATGTGTGTGCTTTACACTTGATAACAGCCACTCTGTCGGGTTCCTGTATCGCTGTTAGAAGCCTTTTGATGTGAGCTGCATGCGCTACCGGTGTACCAGCTGCCGTCATGAAATTTCTGAGGCGCCATAGGGCTCCGAAATCATGGACTACCCCGAATGCGTATCTAGAGTCGGTGTAGATATTGGCTGACTTGCCCTTAGCCAATTCACATGCTCTGGTTAGGGCGACCAGTTCAGCAACCTGGGCTGAGTGAGGTGGGCCTAGCGGTTCAGCTTCTATGGTGCCTTGGTCATCTACGACTGCGTATCCAGTACACAAGTCTCCCGAGTCTGACTGTCTGTGACAACTACCATCCGTGTAGAAGGTAAGATCTACATCTTCCAGTGGGTTGTCACTGATGTCAGGCCTTGCGGTAAAATTTTGGGTCAAATATTCCATACAATCATGTGTGTCTTCCTTTGTATTAAATCCTCCTTCCCCACCACTCTCATCCTCCACCCTTTGTGCCTGTCCAGGCACACCTGGGAGATATGTTGCAGGATTTAATGCACTGCATCTCCTTATGGTGATGTTTACGGGGGCCATTAGTGCCAATTCCCATCTTGTAAACCGCGCTGATGAGACGTGCCTGGTTTGGGCAGAATTCAGCAAGGCTGACACTGCATGTGGTGTATGAATTGTGAGGTTGTGACCTAGCACTACATCTTCGCTTTTCGTTACTAGCAATGCTATCGCAGCAACGCTTCGCAAGCATGTGGGGAGGGATCGCGCTACCGTATCTAGCTGAGCGCTGTAGTATGCTACCGGCCTGCTGGCATCACCATGCTTTTGGGTTAAGACGCCTGCCGCGCAACCAGCACTTTCTGTTCCGTACAGCTCAAAGGGTTTCCCATAGTCTGGCATACCTAATGCTGGTGCCTGCGTTAGGCACTGTTTAAGTCTCTCAAATGCCATCTCGGACTCGTCTGTATGCGAAATCCGATCAGGTTTGTTTGAGGAGACCATCTCCTGCAAAGGTAACGCCAGAATGGAAAATCCTGGGATCCAGTTACGGCAATACCCACACATTCCTAAAAACATTCTGATCTGTTGCTGGGTTTGAGGCAGAGTCATATCTCTAATTGCTTGAATTCTATCAGCGGTCAGGTGTCTCAGTCCTTGTGTTAGACAGTGTCCCAAATATTTTACTTTAGTTTGGCATAATTGTAACTTGTCTTTGGAAACCTTGTGTCCTGTGTCTGAAAGATGAAACAGGAGCTGTTTCGTATCTTTCAGGGATGCTTCCAATGAATCTGAACACAGTAGTAAATCATCCACGTACTGTATCAATATTGATCCACTCTCTGGTTGGAAAGACTGTAAACAATCATGCAAAGCCTGGGAAAATATACTTGGACTGTCTATGAAACCTTGTGGTAATCGAGTCCATGTGTATTGGACTCCTCTGTATGTAAATGCAAACAAATATTGACTGTCAGGATGTAGGGGTACCGAAAAGAAAGCGGAGCAGAGGTCAATAACAGTGAAAAATTTCGCAGTGGGAGGGATCTGCATAAGGATGACAGCTGGATTTGGCACTACGGGGAACTGACTCTCAACTATTTTGTTAATCCCCCTTAGATCCTGCACTAGCCTGTAACCCCTCCCCCCACTCTTTTTCACAGGGAAGATGGGACTATTGGCAGTGCTGGATGTTCTTACCAGAATGCCCTGTTGTAGCAAGCGCTCTATTACTGGGTAAACTCCTAACTCCACCTCTGGCTTCAGAGGGTACTGTGGGATTTTTGGAGCTATCCTACCATCTTTTACTTGTACAACTACCGGAGCTACGTTTGCCATTAATCCAGTGTCCTGTCCATCTTTAGTCCAAAGTGACTCTGGTATCTGGGATGTAATTTCTTCTACCTGGGATGGAGTCCTATTTGTCATAATGGTATGTGACATTAATTTTGATGGGGAGTCTAACATGTCTCGCACTTCCTGAGCGTGATTCTCAGGTATGTCCAAGAATACACCTTCAGGAGTACAATAAATGACGCACCCCATTTTACACAATAAGTCTCTTCCCAGGAGATTAGTTGGTGCCGATGCAGCCAGCAAAAAGGAATGCTTGGTATGTAACGGCCCTATTTTAATCTCGGCTGGTTTGCTAACAGGGTAATGCTGGACTACTCCCGTTACTCCCATGGCTGGAATTGTCTTACCAGTGGTTCTCATGCCCACTGTCGAATTTATCACTGATTTGTCCGCCCCCGTATCTACAAGAAAGTTTAATGATTTACCAGCTACATTAATTGCAATTTCGGGTTTACTTCCAAGACTTGCAATCAATTTTACTGGCTGCAGATTACAGGTATGGCCACACCCCTATTGGGTATGGTGACCTCCCTGAATCCCGCTGGCAGCAACTACTTGAGAAGGGGTTAACTGGGAACTGCCAGAAGCTTGCCAGCCTCCTTTTGGGGGATATCTTTTTGTTTCCCCTGTATGTGGCTCATAACTCCGTCTCTGTGGACCCTGATCCCAATGTCGTGTGTCATGTCGTGGTCTAGGGGGTTGGTATGAGTTTTGTGAATTTTTCACTCTACAGTCTCGTGCCATGTGTCCCTGTCTATGACAAGAAAAACAAGTTACCACATTTGACTTACCCACAGGGTTTGGTGATTTATACAAAGGCTGCCTTGTGGTCAGGGCCTGTATACTTACGGCCATTAGTTTATCACCTTGTAATTCCCTGTGTCTGGTGATATTCCGATCGTGATCAATAGCTGCCTCTCTCAAAGTAGCCACCGACAGACCTCGCCAACATGGTTGCGTGGTCTGTACCCTTGTCTTTAATGCTTCTTTTAAACCATCCATTAGTACAGATACTGCTACTTCTCGATGGTTTATGTTTGTTTTAATGTCCTCTATGCCTGCATATTTAGCCATATCTAGTAATGCCCTGTGAAAATACTCTGCAGCTGTTTCTGACTCCTTTTGTTTAATGGAGAATATCTTGTTCCATTTAACTACAGCTGGGAAATACTCCTTTAACTGTAAACTTATCCTTTTTACATTATCTTTGTTGTACATATCTGTAAGAGGTACATCCTGATCCAATCCACAGTCAGCTAAAAATTGAGCCGAGTCGACATTGGAGGGTAAACAAGCCCTCAGCAATACCTGCCAGTCTTTGTTATTGGGCTCTAAAGTGTTCCCTAGGTCTCTGATGTATTTCTGGCTAGCAACTAAGTCTTTCCTAGGGTCAGGGAATTCAGACACTATGGTTCTTAATTCCATTCGGGAAAATGGGCTATACATGGCAATGTTCCTAATGGGAGTGACTCCTGTGGTGTCTGTTTTCCCATTTGGAACAGCTATCACCCTAACAGGATTAAGTCTAGCTACATCATTCTGTGTAGATTCTACAGCCTGTGGTGAAATGGTTTCAGCATAGTGTATGGTGCCGTACTTACCCGTAGATACGACCTCACCTGTCCCTCCGCTAGGGGCCTTTGTTACTAATCTTAAGGGTTGGGCCGTGCCTACTGTAGTTTCTGATATGGTGGCTGCTAGAGAGAGCGCCGATATTGTAGCCGATTCGTCCTCTTGATCACACTCCTGGGGAAAGTTCAAAACAGGGTACAACTTGCACGGGTTAATACTTGCATTGGTTAACTTATTAACATTTACACAGTTGCTAAGTGTTTGTTTGTTACACCCTAGTGCGTCATTCTCCGCAACCAATTTCTCTCCCGTTATGTAAGGTGGCGGTGGTGCCGTGGCTATCAGTTTCCTGATAGGGTTAGATCCCGCCGCCTGAGCCAATCCTCTTTGTATTTCACCCTCCTGTTGCCATAACTGCAAATAATCATAATGTTTGATCCGTCTCTTTGTTGATTTAATGAGACATATCCTCCTCCTTAGATTTTGTAACACTTCTGGGCTAAAGCTGCCTACTCTTGGGAACTTCTCCCCGTCATGTACCGTCATTCTCTCCCATTCATCACATAAAACTTCTGTGTGTGACCCGTATTTTTCACACATTACATACCTTGCCGACCCGATTGGTCGGTTTACTGAATCAACCCGAACCGAGGTTGATCGCCCCCTACCTGAACAATTGGCCCCCATAGTTTGAAGGTGTTGCTTTCTTCTGCCAACCCTTACAAAAACCAAAAATGTTCACGATAGGCTGACGGTGGCGGTTTACCGAGTACCCCACTCACTCGCCCACGCCGACCAATATGACCTACACACTGTCCTAGTGCTTGCGTACTCGACCCAGGGCCCCTGCGACCTGAACCGCTATTTACTGGAACATGTGAGGGTGATCCGCAGAGCACTTACTCTTTCCAGTAACTATTGGTTGCTGGATAGTTCCCAAGTGACTGGCGAACCTCCCTTAAAATAAAAAAAATTACACAAATCACGTTAGAATGTACAAATAGCGTTTATGACCCGTTTCGTACACAAATGGCACTGGTCAGACTAACTAATGCACACAATTACGTGCGGTACAATCGTTCTGCACATAAGCAACTAATCTTATGTGCGGAGCGACCAGTGGAATCGAAAATTTCGGCTGCGAATTCCTTCAGCCAGAGCTTTATGGCCTATATGGGTTCCGCACCAACCCTTTTTGGTGTTGTGCTACTTTTCTCTATAGCGGACTTCTTAGTCTGCTGTACCTAGACCTCCTGGTCTGTTCCGGACCTCCTGGTCTGTGCTACAGTAGACCTCCTGGTCTGCTATACTCTACTGCTCAAATTTTATATTTAACAAGGGATGCCTCCCTAGCCACCATGTACGTCACTTACATGCATGTATCTCACGAGAACTCGACTTCTTTGTGGTTCAACCTCAAAAATTGTATAAACTTATATATGTAAAACACTCACTCACCACATGTACACTTTTGTTTCTATTTCTATTTCTGCGCAGAAATTTCTTTCCTTTAGACCAGATGTGTTGTAAATTTGGAGAAGGATCTGTTAGTCTAAATTTCGGACACTAAAATAGACTTGAGCTATTTATCGCGTTGCCACCTTTTCGCCTGTTAAAAATAACACTAGCGTGTGATTTGAGTTACGTGGGCGTACCCGGACGCTCCGTTGCGTAATATACGCTGCGTGCGTCGGCCTTTGAGTTGCGTACGCGAGTCTCAGCCTTTTGTTAGAGACACGTGTACACAAAGCAAATATCCACCGTAACACAATTAACACGTTTATCAATGTAGATGATCCTCGATCATATACCGAGCACCACACAGATCTCTCCTTGTATCTTTAGGCAGAGCTGTGTGTGTGCTTTGCAATTTATCCCTTAATGTATTACTTTTACACTTTAACTATGAAATAGCGACAAATCTCTCTTAGCACGTTTATCAATTATAAAATGGCAGACAGGAGAGTGATATATGAAAATACACGAATAAAAAGAAATGCAGATATGCGTGTGTGCGTACGCAAGACAGAAATAAACAGTTTTAAAAGACACTAGCGTGTTGTTCTTACCTCCGGTTCCGGATTCCCTCAGCACCCTTTACTAAGCGAAGCAGACGCTTATCCAGACAGCACTACGAGGAATATGATCTCCCGCCCTTTGCTGATGGATAATGTCTGCTGAAATTACCTAGCAGAGATATGTGAAGGACGGACGAGCCGCCAATTGATAAAGCTAAATATTTATCTTATTTAAAACCCTTTAAGAGGTCTAAGAACACTGTACGCTATTGACGTATGAAGTACCGTAAGGGTACGCACGTTGCGTAGCAATCGCTTAGCCGTAGTCGAGACGCTCAAGCATCACGTTCGCTCACGGCCAAGAGATCACAGGCAGGCACGCTATTGGCTGCCGACTAACGTAATGTTTCGCTATAGCGTAGCGGACGCTCGGGACCACGAGGAGATCACCAGCGGCGCTAACACTCACAATGTTAAACCTTTATATGTAAATCATGAACAATGTATTATACAGGAAAACCTTAGTGTAGTGATAGAGTGTAGATGCAACACAGTGTAACCTTATTAATTTAAAAACTGTTCGAGCGCCACCGACGCTCTGAGAATACTTAACACTATAAGAAATACACAAATACCGGGCTTTGGGTCTAACGCCTTATGTGAATGTTATACTTGAAAAAGAATAATACAATACAAGTCATACACTACAATATAACATAGACTAACTAACCAGATAACTACACATGAAATACAATACAATACTATTACGTTTAAGGGAAAATGAGAGAGAAAGAGGAAGAGAGAGAGAGAGAGAGAGAGAGATATGGCTCATCATAACAATAAAGACAATATGATTGCGGAGAAAACTTACGCACAAGGGGAACGATCGCATGCGCCTTTCTGAATATCCAGCTCCCGATTATCAGTGATGAGAACCGTTGAAGAGTGAGAGCTGGATCAGGTCGGCTTGTCTATTTATGCCCCACACACAATACAATTCAATGGTCCCTACAATCTCATTGTTCATTGGACACAGGAATTCGTCTTCGCATTATAACAAAAGGTCATAGGTTGATTCATACAGGTGGGCTGAGACCATTTCCAACTGCTCAGGTGGGTGGGAAACTAGGTTTCCCGCCGCATGGATAAGTAAGTGCAAATAATAGTAAAAGTACATAAACTTCTTATGTCCATAACTATTCGCACGAGCGATTAATCCGCTTCAAACCAACACCGGAATATTGCTAATTAAATACTCTTCCGATGGGTACTAAACACCACTGTATGACCCATGTCTGACCCTTCGTATCAAACAAAGGGGGATTTCTCTGTCCAGGAACATGCTACATTAACCAAACTTTCAGATTCTATCAAAGGGACCATGATCTACAAAATACATTATATAGTTAAATATGTAACGAACGAGTCGCCCGCTAGACGCACATAAACTTTACCGTAAATGCGCACACAGTGCGCCTGCGGGTGCCCGCAGCGGCGAGTATGCGCACGCACGGCAGGGCTCATGAACGTGCAACAGGCACTCGCATGAGGTGCAAATATGGCAGTGTGTAGCGTGATATTTTTCTGACTTTGACAGCATGCTGAGACTTCTAGTTCCACAGCAGCTGCCACCTCTCTGCCCGTATTACACACAGCTGATACATTGTATCCCCCCCATACAGCAGTCACCCCCCTCCAGTGCTGCATGTACTACACAGCATGCTGAGACTTCTAGTTCCACAGCAGCTGCCACCTCTCTGCCCGTATTACACACAGCTGATACATTGTATCCCCCCCATACAGCAGTCACCCCCCTCCAGTGCTGCATGTACTACACAGCATGCTGAGACTTCTAGTTCCACAGCAGCTGCCACCTCTCTGCCCGTATTACACACAGCTGATACATTGTATCCCCCCCATACAGCAGTCACCCCCCTCCAGTGCTGCACCTACTACACAGCATGCTGAGACTTCTAGTTCTACAGCTGCTACCACATCTCTGCCTGTATTACACACAGCTGATACATTGTATCCCCCCCATACAGCAGTCACCCTCCTCCAGTGCTGCTCCTACTACACAGCATGCTGAGACTTCTAGTTCCACAGCAGCTGCCACCTCTCTGCCCGTATTACACACAGCTGATACATTGTATCCCCCCCATACAGCAGTCACCCCCTCCAGTGCTGCTCCTCCTACACAGCATGCTGAGACTTCTAGTTCTACAGCTGCTGCCACATCTCTGCCTGTATTACACACAGCTGATACATTGTATCCCCCCCATACAGCAGTCACCCCCCTCCAGTGCTGCTCCTACTACACAGCATGCTGAGACTTCTAGTTCTACAGCTGCTGCCACATCTCTGCCTGTATTACACACAGCTGATACATTGTATCCCCCCCATACAGCTGTCAACCTCCTCCAGTGCTGCTCCACCTATACAGCATGCTGAGACTTCTAGTTCTACAGCTGCTGCCACATCTCTGCCTGTATTACACACAGCTGATACATTGTATCCCCCCATACAGCAGTCACCCCCCTCCAGTGCTGCTCCTACTACACAGCATGCTGAGACTTCTAGTTCCACAGCAGCTGCCACCTCTCTGCACATATTACGCAGAGCTGATACATTGTATCCCCCCCATACAGCAGTCACCCTCCTCCAGTGCTGCATCTACTACACAGCATGCTGAGACTTCTAGTTCCACAGCAGCTGCCACCTCTCTGCCCATATTACACACAGCTGATACATTGTATTATTGTATCCCCCCCATACAGCAGTCACCCTCCTCCAGTGCTACTCCTACTACACAGCATGCTGAGATTTCTAGTTCCACAGCAGCTGCAACCTCTCTGCACATATTACGCAGAGCTGATACATTGTATCCCCCCCATACAGCAGTCACCCTCCTCCAGTGCTGCATCTACTACACAGCATGCTGAGACTTCTAGTTCCACAGCAGCTGCCACCTCTCTGCCCGTATTACACACAGCTGATACATTGTATTCCCCCCATACAGCAGTCATCCTCCTCCAATGATGCATCTACTACACAGCATGCTGAGACTTCTAGTTCCACAGCATCTGCCACCTCTCTGCCCGTATTACACACAGCTGATACATTGTATCCCCCCCATACAGCAGTCAACCTCCTCCAGTGCTGCTCCTACTACACAGCATGCTGAGACTTCTAGTTCCACAGCAGCTGCCACCTCTCTGCCCGTATTACACACAGCTGATACATTGTATCCCCCCCATACAGCAGTCACCTCCTCCAGTGCTGCTCCTACTACACAGCATGCTGAAACTTCTAGTTCCACAGCAGCTGCCACCTCTCTGCCCATATTACACACAGCTGATACATTGTATTCCCCCCATACAGCAGTCATCCTCCTCCAATGATGCATCTCCTACACAGCATGCTGAGACTTCTAGTTCCACAGCATCTGCCACCTCTCTGCCCGTATTACACACAGCTGATACATTGTATCCCCCCCATACAGCAGTCACCCCCCTCCAGTGCTGCTCCTACTATACAGCATGCTGAGACTTCTAGTTCCACAGCAGCTGCAACCTCTCTGCACATATTACGCAGAGCTGATACATTGTATCCCCCCAATACAGCAGTCACCCTCCTCCAGTGCTGCATCTACTACACAGCATGCTGAGACTTCTAGTTCCACAGCAGCTGCCACCTCTCTGCCTTTATTACACACAGCTGATACATTGTATCCCCCCCATACAGCATTCATCCTCCTCCAGTGCTGCATCCACTACACAGCATGCTGAGACTTCTAGTTCCACAGCAGCTGCCACCTCTCTGCCCATATTACACACAGCTGATACATTGTATCCCCCCATACAGCAGTCATCCTCCTCCAATGATGCATCTACTACACAGCATGCTGAGACTTCTAGTTCCACAGCATCTGCCATCTCTCTGCCCGTATTACACACAGCTGATACATTGTATTCCCCCCATACAGCAGTCACCCACCGCCAGTGCTGCTCCTACTACACAGCATGCTGAGACTTCTAGTTCCACAGCAGCTGCCATCTCTCTGCCCGTATTACACACAGCTGATACATTGTATCCCCCCCATACAGCAGTCACCCCCCTCCAGTGCGGCATCTACTACACAGCATGCTGAGACTTCTAGTTCTACAGCAGCTGCCGCCTCTCTGCCCGTATTACACACAGCTGATACATTGTATCCCCCCCATACAGCAGTCAACCTCATCCAGTGCTGCTCCTCTTACACAGCATGCTGAGACTTCTAGTTCCACAGCAGCTGCCACCTCTCTGCACATATTATGCAGAGCTGATACATTGTATCCCCCCCATACAGCAGTCACCCTCCTCCAGTGCTGCATCTACTACACAGCATGCTGAGACTTCTAGTTCCACAGCAGCTGCCACCTCTCTGCCCGTATTACACACAGCTGATACATTGTATTCCCCCCATACAGCAGTCATCCTCCTCCAATGATGCATCTACTACACAGCATGCTGAGACTTCTAGTTCCACAGCATCTGCCACCTCTCTGCCCGTATTACACACAGCTGATACATTGTATCCCCCCCATACAGCAGTCACCCCCTCCAGTGCTGCTCCTACTATACAGCATGCTGAGACTTCTAGTTCCCCAGCAGCTGCCCACTTCTCGGCCCATATGACACACGGCTGATACATTGTATCCCCCCCATACAGCAGTCATCCTCCTCCAATGATGCATCTACTTCACAGCATGCTGAGACTTCTAGTTCTAAAGCAGCTGCCGCCTCTCTGCCCGTATTACACACAGCTGATAAATTGTATCCCCCCCATACAGCAGTCACCCCCCTCCAGTGCTGCTCCTCCTACACAGCATGCTGAGACTTCTAGTTCCACAGCAGCTGCCACCTCTCTGCACATATTATGCAGAGCTGATACATTGTATCCCCCCCATACAGCAGTCACCCTCCGCCAGTGCTGCTCCTACTACACAGCATGCTGAGACTTCTAGTTCCAGAGCAGCTGCCACCTCTCTGCCCATATTACACACAGCTGATACATTGTATCCCCCCCATACAGCAGTCATCCTCCTCCAATGATGCATCTACTACACAGCATGCTGAGACTTCTAGTTCCACAGCATCTGCCACCTCTCTGCCCGTATTACACACAGCTGATACATTGTATCCCCCCCATACAGCAGTCACCCTCCTCCAGTGCTGCATCTACTACACAGCATGCTGAGACTTCTAGTTCCACAGCAGCTGCCACCTCTCTGCCCGTATTACACACAGCTGATACATTGTATCCCCCCATACAGCAGTCACCCCCCCCTCCAGTGCTGCTCCTACTACACAGCATGCTGAGACTTCTAGTTCCACAGCATCTGCCACCTCTCTGCCCGTATTACACACAGCTGATACATTGTATCCCCCCCATACAGCAGTCACCCTCCTCCAGTGCTGCATCTACTACACAGCATGCTGAGACTCCTAGTTCTACAGCTGCTGCCACATCTCTGCCTGTATTACACACAGCTGATACATTGTATCCCCCCATACAGCAGTCATCCTCCTCCAGTGCTGCTCCTACTACACAGCATGCTGAGACTTCTAGTTCCACAGCAGCTGCCACCTCTCTGCACAAATTACACACAGCTGATACATTATATCCCCCTCATACAGCAGTCATCCTCCTCCAGTGCTGCTCCTACTACACAGCATGCTGAGACTTCTAGTTCTACAGCTGCTGCCACATCTCTGCCTGTATTACACACAGCTGATACATTGTAACCCCCCCATACAGCAGTGACCCACCTCCAGTGCTGCTCCTACTACACAGCATGCTGAGACTTCTAGTTCTACAGCTGCTGCCACATCTCTGCCTGTATTACACACAGCTGATACATTGTAACCCCCCCATACAGCAGTCACCCCCTCCAGTGCTGCTCATACTACACAGCATGCTGAGACTTCTAGTTACACAGCAGCTGCCACCTCTCTGCACATATTACGCAGAGCTGATACATTGTATCCCCCACATACAGCAGTCACCCTCCTCCAGTGCTGCTCCTCCTACACAGCATGCTGAGACTTCTAGTTCCACAGCAGCTGCCACCTCTCTGCCCGTATTACACACAGCTGATACATTGTATTCCCCCATACAGCAGTCATCCTCCTCCAATGATGCATCTACTACACAGCATGCTGAGACTTCTAGTTCCACAGCATCTGCCACCTCTCTGCCCGTATTACACACAGCTGATACATTGTATCCCCCCCATACAGCAGTCACCCTCCTCCAGTGCTGCATCTACTACACAGCATGCTGAGACTTCTAGTTCCACAGCAGCTGCCACCTCTCTGCCCGTATTACACACAGCTGATACATTGTATCCCCCCATACAGCAGTCACCCCCCCCTCCAGTGCTGCTCCTATTACACAGCATGCTGAGACTTCTAGTTCCACAGCTGCTGCCACCTCTCTGCCTGTATTACACACAGCTGATACATTGTATCCCCCCCATAGAGCAGTCATCCTCCTCCAATGATGCATCTACTACACAGCATGCTGAGACTTCTAGTTCCACAGCATCTGCCACCTCTCTGCCCGTATTACACACAGCTGATACATTGAATCCCCCCCATACAGCAGTCACCCCCCTCCAGTGCTGCTCCTACTATATAGCATGCTGAGACTTCTAGTTCCACAGCAGCTGCAACCTCTCTGCACATATTACGCAGAGCTGATACATTGTATCCCCCCCATACAGCATTCACCCTCCTCCAGTGCTGCTCCTACTACACAGCATGCTGAGACTTCTAGTTCCACAGCAGCTGCCACCTCTCTGCCCATATTACACACAGCTGATACATTGTATCCCCCCCATACAGCCGTCACCCTCCTCCAGTGCTGCTCCTACTACACAGCATGCTGAGACTTCTAGTTCCACAGCAGCTGCAACGTCTCTGCCTGTATTACACACAGCTGATACATTGTATCCCCCCCATACAGCAGTCACCCTCCTCCAGTGCTGCTCCTACTACACAGCATGCTGAGACTTCTAGTTCCACAGCAGCTGCCACCTCTCTGCCCGTATTACACACAGCTGATACATTGTATCCCCCCCATACAGCAGTCACCCCCCTCCAGTGCTGCTCCTACTACACAGCATGCTGAGACTTCTAGTTCTACAGCTGCTGCCACATCTCTGCCCGTATTACACACAGCTGATACATTGCATCCCCCCCATACAGCAGTCACCCTCCTCCAGTGCTGCTCCTACTACACAGCATGCTGAGACTTCTAGTTCCACAGCAGCTGCCACCTCTCTGCCCGTATTACACACAGCTGATACATTGTATCCCCCCCATACAGCAGTCAACCTCCTCCAGTGCTGCTCCTCCTACACAGCATGCTGAGACTTCTAGTTCTACAGCTGCTGCCACATCTCTGCCTGTATTACACACAGCTGATACATTGTACCCCCCCCATACAGCAGTCACCCCCCTCCAGTGCTGCTCCTACTACACAGCATGCTGAGACTTCTAGTTCTACAGCAGCTGCCACCTCTCTGCACATATTACGCAGAGCTGATACATTGTATCCCCCCCATACAGCAGTCACCCTCCTCCAGTGCTGCATCTGCTACACAGCATGCTGAGACTTCTAGTTCCACAGCAGCTGCCACCTCTCTGCCCATATTACACACTGCTGATACATTGTATCCCCCCCATACAGCAGTCACCCTCCTCCAGTGCTGCATCTACTACACAGCATGCTGAGACTTCTAGTTCCACAGCAGCTGCCACCTCTCTGCCCGTATTACACACAGCTGATATATTGTATTCCCCCCATACAGCAGTCATCCTCCTCCAATGATGCATCTACTACACAGCATGCTGAGACTTCTAGTTCCACAGCATCTGCTACCTCTCTGCCCGTATTACACACAGCTGATACATTGTATCCCCCCCATACAGCAGTCACCCCCTTCCAGTGCTGCTCCTACTATACAGCATGCTGAGACTTCTAGTTCCACAGCAGCTGCCACCTCTCTGCCCGTATTACACACAGCTGATACATTGTATTCCCCCCATACAGCAGTCACCCTCCTCCAGTGCTGCACCTACTACACAGCATGCTGAGACTTCTAGTTCCACAGCAGCTGCCACCTCTCTGCCCGTATTACACACAGCTGATACATTGTATCCCCCCCATACAGCAGTCACCCCCCGCCAGTACTGCTCCTACTACACAGCATGCTGAGACTTCTAGTTCCACAGCAGCTGCCTCCTCTCTGCCCATATTACACACAGCTGATACATTGTATCCCCCCCATACAGCCGTCACCCTCCTCCAGTGCTGCTCATACTACACAGCATGCTGAGATTTCTTGTTCTACAGCAGCTGCAACCTCTCTGCACATACTACGCAGAGCTAATACATTGTATCCCCCCCATACAGCAGTCACCCTCCTCCAGTGCTGCTCCTACTACACAGCATGCTGAGACTTCTAGTTCCACAGCAGCTGCAACCTCTCTGCCTGTATTACACACAGCTGATACATTGTATCCCCCCCATACAGCAGTCACCCTCCTCCAGTGCTGCTCCTACTACACAGCATGCTGAGACTTCTAGTTCCACAGCAGCTGCCACCTCTCTGCCCGTATTACACACAGATGATACATTGTATCCCCCCCATACAGCAGTCAACCTCCTCCAGTGCTGCTCCTTCTACACAGCATGCTGAGACTTCTAGTTCTACAGCTGCTGCCACATCTCTGCCTGTATTACACACAGCTGATACATTGTATCCCCCCCATACAGCAGTCACCCTCCTCCAGTGCTGCTCCTACTACACAGCATGCTGAGACTTCTAGTTCCACAGCAGCTGCCACCTCTCTGCCTGTATTACACACAGCTGATTCATTGTATCCCCCCCATACAGCCGTCACCCTCCTCCAGTGCTGCACATACTACACAGCATGCTGAGACTTCTAGTTCTACAGCAGCTGCAACCTCTCTGCACATATTACGCAGAGCTGATAAATTGTATCCCCCCCATACAGCAGTCACCCTCCTCCAGTGCTGCATCTACTACACAGCATGCTGAGACTTCTAGTTCTACAGCAGCTGCCACCTCTCTGCCCGTATTACACACAGCTGACACATTGTATTCCCCCCATACAGCAGTCACCCTCCTCCAGTGCTGCACCTACTACACAGCATGCTGAAACTTCTAGTTCCACAGCAGCTGCCACCTCTCAGCCCATATTACACACAGCTGATACATTGTATCCCCCCCATACAGCAGTCATCCTCCTCCAATGATGCATCTACTACACAGCATGCTGAGACTTCTAGTTCCACAGCATCTGCCACCTCTCTGCCCGTATTACACACAGCTGATACATTGTATCCCCCCCATACAGCAGTCACCCCCCTCCAGTGCTGCTCCTAAAATACAGCATGCTGAGACTTCTAGTTCCCCAGCAGCTGCCCACCTCTCTGCCCATATGACACACGGCTGATACATTGTATCCCCCCCATACAGCAGTCACCCCCCTCCAGTGCTGCACCTACTACACAGCATGCTGAGACTTCTAGTTCCACAGCAGCTGCCACCTCTCTGCCCGTATTACACACAGCTGATACATTGTATCCCCCCCATACAGCAGTCACCACTCTCCAGTGCTGCTCCTACCACACAGCATGCTGAGACTTCTAGTTCCACAGCAGCTGCCACCTCTCTGCCCGTATTACACACAGCTGATTCATTGTATCCCCCCCATACAGCCGTCACCCTCCTCCAGTGCTGCACCTACTACACAGCATGCTGAGACTTCTAGTTCTACAGCAGCTGCAACCTCTGCACATATTATGCAGAGCTGATACATTGTATCCCCCCCATACAGCAGTCACCCTCCTCCAGTGCTGCATCTACTACACAGCATGCTCAGACTTCTAGTTCCACAGCAGCTGCCACCTCTCTGCCTGTATTACACACAGCTGATACATTGTATTCCCCCCATACAGCAGTCACCCTCCTCCAGTGCTGCACCTACTACACAGCATGCTGAAACTTCTAGTTCCACAGCAGCTGCCACCTCTCTGCCCATATTACACACAGCTGATACATTGTATACCCCCCATACAGCAGTCAACCCCCTCCAGTGCTGCTCCTACTATACAGCATGCTGAGACTTCTAGTTCTACAGCAGCTGCCACCTCTCTGCCCGTATTACACACAGCTGATACATTGTATCCCCCCCATACAGCAGTCACCCCCCTCCAGTGCTGCTCCTAAAATACAGCATGCTGAGACTTCTAGTTCCCCAGCAGCTGCCCACCTCTCTGCCCATATGACACACGGCTGATACATTGTATCCCCCCCATACAACAGTCACCCCCCTCCAGTGCTGCTCCTACTACACAGCATGCTGAGACTTCTAGTTCTACAGCAGCTGCCACCTCTCTGCCCGTATTACACACAGCTGATACATTGTATCCCCCCCATACAGCAGTCACCCCCCTCCAGTGCTGCTCCTACTACACAGCATGCTGAGACTTCTAGTTCTACAGCTGCTACCACATCTCTGCCTGTATTACACACAGCTGATACATTGTATCCCCCCCATACAGCAGTCATCCCCCTCCAGTACTGCTCTTACTACACAGCATGCTGATACTTCTAGTTCTACAGAAGCTGCCCACCTCTCTGCCTGTATTACACAAGTGATACATTGTATCCCCCCCATACAGTAGTCACCCCCCTCCAGTGCTGCACATACTACACAGCATGCTGAGACTTCTAGTTCTACAGCTGCTGCCACCTCTCTGCCTGTATTACACACAGCTGATACATTGTATCCCCCCCATACAGCAGTCACCCCCCTCCAGTGCTGCATGTACTACACAGCATTCTGAGACTTCTAGTTCTACAGCTGCTGCCAACTCTCTGCCCTTTTTACACACAGCTGATACATTGTATCCCCCCCATACAGCAGTCACCCCCCTCCAGTGCTGCTCCTACTACACAGCATGCTGAGACTTCTAGTTCTACAGCAGCTACCACCTCTCTGCACGTATTACACACAGCTGATACATTGTATCCCCCCCATACAGCAGTCACCGCCCTCCAGTGCTGCTCCTACCACACAGCCTTCTGAGACTTCTAATTCTACAGCAGCTACCACCTCTCTGCACGTATTACACACAGCTGATACATTGTATCCCCCCCATACAGCAGTCACCGCCCTCCAGTGCTGCTCCTACCACACAGCCTTCTGAGACTTCTAATTCTACAGCAGGTGCCAACTCTCTGCCCGTATTACACGCAGCTGATACATTGTATCCCCCCCATACAGCAGTCATCCTCCTCCAGTGCTGCTCCCAATACACAGCATGCTGAGACTTCTAGTTCTACAGCAGCTGCCACCTCTCTGCCCGTATTACACACAGCTGATACATTGTATCCCCCCCATACAGCATTCATCCTCCTCCAGTGCTGCTCCTCCTACACAGCATGCTGAGACTTCTAGTTCTAAAGCAGCTGCAACCTCTCTGCCCATATTACACACAGCTGATACATTGTATCCCCCCCATACAGCAGTCATCCTCCTCCAATTATGCATCTACTACACAGCATGCTGAGACTTCTAGTTCCACAGCATCTGCCATCTCTCTGCCCGTATTACACACAGCTGATACATTGTATTCCCCCCATACAGCAGTCACCCCCCGCCAGTGCTGCTCCTACTACACAGCATGCTGAGACTTCTAGTTCCACAGCAGCTGCCATCTCTCTGCCCGTATTACACACAGCTGATACATTGTATCCCCCCCATACAGCAGTCACCCCCCTCCAGTGCTGCATCTACTACACAGCATGCTGAGACTTCTAGTTCTACAGCAGCTGCCGCCTCTCTGCCCGTATTACACACAGCTGATACATTGTATCCCCCCCATACAGCAGTCAACCTCCTCCAGTGCTGCTCCTCTTACACAGCATGCTGAGACTTCTAGTTCTATAGCTGCTGCCACATCTCTGCCTGTATTACACACAGCTGATACATTGTACCCCCCCATACAGCAGTCACCCCCCTCCAGTGCTGCTCCTACTACACAGCATGCTGAGATTTCTAGTTCCACAGCAGCTGCCACCTCTCTGCACATATTACGCAGAGCTGATACATTGTATCCCCCCCATACAGCAGTCACCCTCCTCCAGTGCTGCATCTGCTACACAGCATGCTGAGACTTCTAGTTCCACAGCAGCTGCCACCTCTCTGCCCATATTACACACAGCTGATACATTGTGTCCCCCCCATACAGCAGTCACCCTCCTCCAATGATGCATCTACTACACATCATGCTGAGACTTCTAGTTCCACAGCATCTGCCACCTCTCTGCCCGTATTACACACAGCTGATACATTGTATCCCCCCCATACAGCAGTCACCCCCTTCCAGTGCTGCTCCTACTATACAGCATGCTGAGACTTCTAGTTCCACAGCAGCTGCAACCTCCCTGCACATATTACGCAGAGCTGATACATTGTATCCCCCCAATACAGCAGTCACCCTCCTCCAGTGCTGCATCTACTACACAGCATGCTGAGACTTCTAGTTCCACAGCAGCTGCCACCTCTCTGCCCGTATTACACACAGCTGATACATTGTATTCCCCCCATACAGCAGTCACCCTCCTCCAGTGCTGCACCTACTACACAGCATGCTGAAACTTCTAGTTCCACAGCAGCTGCCACCTCTCTGCCCATATAACACACAGCTGATACATTGTATCCCCCCCATACAGCCGTCACCCTCCTCCAGTGCTGCTCATACTACACAGCATGCTGAGACTTCTTGTTCTACAGCAGCTGCAACCTCTCTGCACATATTACGCAGAGCTGATACATTGTATCCCCCCATACAGCAGTCACCCTTCTCCAGTGCTGCTCCTACTACACAGCATGCTGAGACTTCTAGTTCCACAGCAGCTGCAACCTCTCTGCCTGTATTACACACAGCTGATACATTGTATCCCCCCCATACAGCAGTCACCCTCCTCCAGTGCTGCTCCTACTACACAGCATGCTGAGACTTCTAGTTCCACAGCAGCTGCCACCTCTCTGCCCGTATTACACACAGCTGATACCTTGTATCCCCCCCATACAGCAGTCAACCTCCTCCAGTGCTGCTCCTCCTACACAGCATGCTGAGACTTCTAGTTCTACAGCTGCTGCCACATCTCTGCCTGTATTACACACAGCTGATACATTGTATCCCCCCCATACAGCAGTCACCCTCCTCCAGTGCTGCTCCTACTACACAGCATGCTGAGACTTCTGGTTCCACAGCAGCTGCCACCTCTCTGCCCGTATTACACACAGCTGATTCATTGTATCCCCCCCATACAGCCGTCACCCTCCTCCAGTGCTGCACATACTACACAGCATGCTGAGACTTCTAGTTCTACAGCAGCTGCAACCTCTCTGCACATATTACGCAGAGCTGATAAATTGTATCCCCCCCATACAGCAGTCACCCTCCTCCAGTGCTGCATCTACTACACAGCATGCTGAGACTTCTATTTCCACAGCAGCTGCCACCTCTCTGCCCATATTACACACAGCTGATACATTGTATTCCCCCCATACAGCAGTCACCCTCCTCCAGTGCTGCACCTACTACACAGCATGCTGAAACTTCTAGTTCCACAGCAGCTGCCACCTCTCAGCCCATATTACACACAGCTGATACATTGTATCCCCCCCATACAGCAGTCATCCTCCTCCAATGATGCATCTACTACACAGCATGCTGAGACTTCTAGTTCCACAGCATCTGCCACCTCTCTGCCCGTATTACACACAGCTGATACATTGTATCCCCCCATACAGCAGTCAACCCCCTCCAGTGCTGCTCCTACTATACAGCATGCTGAGACTTCTAGTTCCACAGCAGCTGCCACCTCTCTGCCCGTATTACACACAGCTGATACATTGTATTCCCCCCATACAGCAGTCACCCTCCTCCAGTGCTGCACCTACTACACAACATGCTGAAACTTCTAGTTCCACAGTAGCTGCCACTTCTCTGCACATATTACACACAGCTGATACATTGTATTCCCCCCATACAGCAGTCATCCTCCTCCAATGATGCATCTACAACACAGCATGCTGAGACTTCTAGTTCCACAGCATCTGCCACCTCTCTGCCCGTATTACACACAGCTGATACATTGTATCCCCCCCATACAGCAGTCACCCCCCTCCAGTGCTGCTCCTAAAATACAGCATGCTGAGACTTCTAGTTCCCCAGCAGCTGCCCACCTCTCTGTCCATATGACACACGGCTGATACATTGTATCCCCCCCATACAGCAGTCACCCCCCTCCAGTGCTGCTCCTACTATACAGCATGCTGAGACTTCTAGTTCCACAGCAGCTGCCACCTCTCTGCCCGTATTACACACAGCTGATTCATTGTATCCCCCCCATACAGCCGTCACCCTCCTCCAGTGCTGCACCTACTACACAGCATGCTGAGACTTCTAGTTCTACAGCAGCTGCAACCTCTCTGCACATATTACGCAGAGCTGATACATTGTATCCCCCCCATACAGCAGTCACCCTCCTCCAGTGCTGCATCTACTACACAGCATGCTGAGACTTCTAGTTCCACAGCAGCTGCCACCTCTCTGCCTATATTACACACAGCTGATACATTGTATTCCCCCATACAGCAGTCACCCTCCTCCAGTGCTGCACCTACTAAACAACATGCTGAAACTTCTAGTTCCACAGTAGCTGCCACTTCTCTGCACATATTACACACAGCTGATACATTGTATTCCCCCCATACAGCAGTCATCCTCCTCCAATGATGCATCTACAACACAGCATGCTGAGACTTCTAGTTCCACAGCATCTGCCACTTCTCTGCACATATTACACACAGCTGATACATTGTATTCCCCCCATACAGCAGTCATCCTCCTCCAATGATGCATCTACAACACAGCATGCTGAGACTTCTAGTTCCACAGCATCTGCCACCTCTCTGCCCGTATTACACACAGCTGATACATTGTATCCCCCCCATACAGCAGTCACCCCCCTCCAGTGCTGCTCCTAAAATACAGCATGCTGAGACTTCTAGTTCCCCAGCAGCTGCCCACCTCTCTGTCCATATGACACACGGCTGATACATTGTATCCCCCCCATACAGCAGTCACCCCCCTCCAGTGCTGCTCCTACTATACAGCATGCTGAGACTTCTAGTTCCACAGCAGCTGCCACCTCTCTGCCCGTATTACACACAGCTGATTCATTGTATCCCCCCCATACAGCCGTCACCCTCCTCCAGTGCTGCACCTACTACACAGCATGCTGAGACTTCTAGTTCTACAGCAGCTGCAACCTCTCTGCACATATTACGCAGAGCTGATACATTGTATCCCCCCCATACAGCAGTCACCCT